>NC_041390.1:133619085-133654030 GCF_002162155.2 Triticum dicoccoides | reverse complement strand
TTACCACGAGCTTTGGATGCTCCACGATCCGTTCTGATGCAAATCTAGCACATCCAATACGCATGATAATTAGAAGAAAATCATGTTGAGTTGTTTTCGTCAAGTTGTTAACTACCCCCGAGGAGATCGGGCGTATTCTTTTTACTACTGTTATTCGTGGATCCGAGCAAAAAATTTAGGAGGTTTAATTGCTGGTCCGCTTCAGTCCCGATGGGTGTCAATCCATGGAGATTAAAGTCAGCTAAAAACCACGGCTGCGTCATGTGGTCTACTGTTGAAAGCAAGGAAAGAAAGAATCGATCCACTGCTCCTTCCGAAGCCGGCCGAGCCTTGTCTGACCCGGAGGAATCAACGCTGCTTGTCCGACTCCACTTCGCCTCTTGTTTAAGCCGCCTCTACTGCAGCTTCTGAGATGGGCTGTCGTCCCGATGTTGAACCGCCGTCGGGTCAAGTTGACCCGGCCTCACCGCCACCACTGCGACCGTCCGAGTCGTAGTCACCAAGTGACCCGCCTTGGGCTTCGTCTGCATCACCACCACCTCCGCATCACCTCACCAGTGATGAAAGATTTGTGTGGCGATTCGGACTCCTCCACCCCTGTTGCCGGGTGACTGTTTCCTCTGCATCGTCTCTGCACCTTCTGCTTAGCCACCGGGTTGAGCCGGCCCTGTTACCACAAGTTGCCGCCGTTCTCAGGCCACCCCCTTCTCATGTTCGCGTCGAGCCGTCGGTCCCATTGTCGTGTCCGCAGCCACCGCGGTGCCATCTGTAAGCCACTACATCAAGCACGGCCTTGGTCCTCTGCTACAAGTCGCCCCCACCGCGGTGGTTAGGCTGGACAGCCTCTGTTTCCATGGTGGTTTGCGCCTCGCGTCGTTGTCGAACCGCCATGGAGCGCCCTGACTCGCTGTTGCCACGACCTCGTCTGCGACGGCAAGCCGCCTCTGTTACCGCCAAGTTGCGGCCGCGGGTGTCGTGCCCCACCGCGCCTCTCCTCTGGATGCCACCCGCAAGTCGCCGTTGCGAACACACCGGCCGGTTCCTATGTCGTGCTTTGAGCCGCCTCCGTTGAGCCGCTGGCCACCTCTGAGTCGCCGCCTATGGCCAGCTGGCCCCGCGTCCATTGTTGTGCACCCCCGGCGTCCGGCTCCTCCACATGCTCCCATGCGGCCATGTGCATGTGACTTTTTGCCGCCCCGAGGCGCGCCTCTGCTTCCTCCTTGTTCCACCAGATTCGGCCTCAGCCTCGTTTGTGACTTGCCTCGCCGCCGCGGTTACTGCCTCCGCAGCGCCGTCGCCATTGTTGCCGGCTGTGCCTCCATAGCTTTGAGCCGCCTCCGACTGCGCCGCGCCTGCGTCCTCCCGTGACGACCCGGTGCCCCGCCACTCATCACTGAAAGCGTCATCCCATGACGACCCGGTGCCCGGCCATCCGTTTCCTTGGACGCGCCCTTGAGCCACTCGCTTCGACCCACCGCTCCTACCATGGCTCTTGCCTCTGAATCGTCTTGAGCTGCTGGTGCCACCACAAACCGCCTCTGCCACTGCCAGTGAAACACTGTTGAGCCTCCGCCTTGTCTTGTTTCCAAGTCGCCGCTGCCGGCTATGTCCGAGACAGCACCGGGTTGCCATCACCGCTGTAAACCGCCGCGGCCTTGCTCCCTTAAGCATCAACCGCGTCGCGCCTAGCTCACACCCGCTCCGCGCATGCGGCCCTGACTGTTTCCTGCGCCGTTGTGCCGATGGCCAGCTCTGCCTGCCACACGTCAATTGACTCATTGGGCGCCTCGAGGCTCCACTTCTAGTCGCTGCTGCGACGAACCACCTCCGTCTCGGCCTTTTGACTTGCGTGCCTTCGCCTCCGCTACCTCGTCGTGCTCCTTTGCACTATGCCGATCCGCCAGCTCGATCTCCGCGGCCCTCTGAGCCGCCGGCGCACTGCCTTTGCTGGTGAGTCGCCCTCACCCGTTCTCTGATCCGGGCTAATCGCTGCTACTGTGAGCCGCTCTGCCAAGTCGCCAGTCCAGCTACTGCATTAGAGCCGCCCCGCCTTATCTCCGCTGTTGTGGCCACAGCCACGCACTAAGCCGCCCCATTCAAAAATCTGCTACTTCACCTTGCATGCTCTTGCTGCAGTTGTTTTTCAGAAAAGTAAAGGCAGAAGCAGATCAGTAAAAGAAAACGACTGACTGGGGAGTTTTTCTGGTCCTGCGCAGGTTGCCACCCCCAGTACATCAACACACGTGACTGACTCATTGTCTGTGCCCATGGCCAAATTGCCTACGTCTATGCCATTTCCAACGCCACGATTGACTCTCTCGTCTGGACTGGCTTACAACATCGCTGCCGACTCTTCCCGTCCACACCAGCTTACAACGCCGCGGCCGACTGATCTGTCTGCTCCCGCGGCCGATTCGACCGTGATTGATTCCAGCTTCACCATGGTGATCATCAACTTCAGGGTGGATAATTTCTGGCCTAACATATTAGGTGAAATCCATCCAGTGTGTTTTTATATTGCTTTCTTTAAAAAGAGTGATTACTTTGTCTTGTGAAGTTCTCCAATGCAGGACAAGTTGTCTATTGCAAAAGGGATTATTATATCATTGAGCTATTGAATGACTCATGCCGTTTATATCATGGTCAAATATGGAGAATCTCAAGACAACTCCTTGAGTTGTTTTAAGACTCAGGGTCTACAATAACATGACTCTCGGTTTAAAATCCCGGTTCAAGAAGAATTTATCTCTCGCAAGTTCGAGTTCTCAGAAGAATTAAAGGTTGCCAAAGAGAACTTGCTGCCATGATGCGTGGTTCAAACATGGGTATCCTGCCTTATGGGCTCGTCTTATTATGGTCACTTGAGGGCTTCCTGCTTGTATTCGAAGCATAGCTGTAAATATCCCTCTTGATCGGTGCAATGCCATACTTATAATCACTTGGGGGCTTCCTGTTCAAACATAGGTGTATTCACCAAAGAGAACATAGCGTTAATACCCTTTTGATCCGGTGCAACGCCGCGATTATGGTCACTTGGGGGCTTCCTGATTGTATTTGAATCATAGCGTTACTACCCTCTTGACCAAATATGTCACTTGGGGGCTTCCTGTTCAAACATAGGTGTATTCACCAAAGAGAACATAGCGTTACAACCCACTTGATCTTGGTAATTCGCCTATCAAGCCAATATGGTAATGCCATAAGAGCACAGTCTGGTTATCTTGGTAATTTGTCTATCAAGCCAATATGAAAATTCATAAGAGCACAGCTCTGGTTATCCTGGTAACTCGGCTACCAAGCCAAAATGATAAATTCATAAGAGCACAACTCTGGTTACCTTGGTAATTCGGCTACCAAGCCAATATGATAATTTCATGAGAGCACAGCTCTGATTACCTTGATAATTCGGCTACCAAGCCAATATGATAATTTCATGAGAGCACAGCTCTGATTACCTTGGGATTTCGGCTATCAAGCCAGTATTATAACTTCACATAAGCATAGCTCTAACCTACTTGGCGGATTAATGACCGGGTTACACAGACCAAAGAGAGTCTGGTTGCATAGCACAGCTCAAACATAGGTTTATGGTGACCCGGCAGCATATTATGGTATTAAGTACTTGGAATTATTCGTCTTCTAAGTTTTGGGTTATCACCCTTACTGCATTGGTATGATAAGTCGGCAGTATGAGCAAACATCACAGGTATGATATTTTGTTATGATTATATAAGGTTGTGATTAAACCGGCCCTGGCTTTAGACGTTAAGTCACCAGGGCATATATTGTTTAAACTCTATGCAGGATTTGCGGAACTATGACTTATATAAATAATTAAGTTCAAACTCATCATAAAAATTGATGTTTCAAAAGGGTTATCCATTTTGGATTTTCTCAAAGGCTATAAGCTGCCGAGTTATAAAAATTCCGGCTTACAATGAATGTGCATTAAGTCACCATCGTCCAAGAGCCACTAAGTATTTAAAACTCTGGATTTACTTGTAAACTAATAAGGTATTCAAATCTTTAATAGCCAAAATTGGCTAGATTTTCATGATGATATTGAATGATTGAGGTTTTCATACCGGATTATATTATTCAAATCTTTAATAGCCAACATGGCTGATTTTTTATTATGGTTATCAATAACCAATATTATGATTGAGGTTTTCAAAGTCGCTTCAGCACAATGGCTATTATTTTATCAATGGATATAATTTATTCTACAATGGAAGGAATAGTCCCGAGTTGCTACAGGCTTATGACCCGGCACTTGGGGGCTACATTATTCAAGTTGAGATTACATCAAATATGCAAGTCCCATTCACTGCCAGCATGCACCATGGCACTTGGGGGCTAATGCAAAGTCATTTTTTGCTCACCTTATTGAAGACCCGACTCATCACATTATAATGAGCCGGCCCTTGGGGGCTACCAATTGCTCATGTCAACAATTCAAGGTACACAAATCTTAAATCCATTATATTGAAAGATCCACTACTCAGTCGGAAGAGTACAAATCTATTAAGCTTATGGGCGTGGGTTCGAGCCCCATGGAGAGGATTACATCATATGATATTATTTTCAATGAAGTATATATAAAGTCCCAGCTCAGTATTATCTTACTAAGCCGCCCCTTGGGGGCTATACATTGTTGTTCAAGTCTACATAATCATATCTATAAAGTCCCTGCTCATTATTGCATAATGACCCGGCCCTTGGGGGCTACACTAGTTGAAGTTTTTATGAGCATAAGGCAATTACAAGTCCCAGGTTGCTGCAAGCATGACAACCTGGCACTTGGGGGCTACATATGTGGAATACTTAGTTTTGACTACTGACTGCAATGAACAACTGGGGTTTCTTCAAGATTGAAATATTTATATTGAAGCAAGTCTTAAGTTGTTGTTACGCTACCTTCTTAAGACTTGGGGGCTACAAGTGATATGCATATAAGAGGTACATTTTCAAGCTTGATGTTAACTACAATTATGACCCAGTGTCATCAAAATTTACAAGCCGACAATTTTGGCAATGATAAACCGGCAAGTTTTACATCTTCAAGCCGGCCGAAGAATCAGATGAGTATTTCAAAGACCAATATTTTTTAAGCATTGGGAGCTGAGTCAAATGAATTATTCTTCACAATTTTTCTCTATGAGAAACCAACGTCAGCAAATTGATTATGAAGCTGGCCTATTGAGCCGGATTTTCTAGAAGAAGGAAATGACAATGAATTAAGGATGATCAGGTGTCGGCTTACAAAAGCATAATCTGTCAAAATTGTTCTTGTGTTTGTTTACAGGATCAGTTTAACATGGATAAATCCAAATTAAACTAGGGGCTAATGTCGGGGATATACTCCGCGGTATGACCCGGCCGGAGATATGACCCGACCGGGACCTGGTGTTTTATTGGTAACCCGGAAGATGATAAGCCAGATGGTAAGTCAGATGTTAAGCCGGCAGATGATAAGCCAGATGATAAGTCAGATGGTAAGCCGGCAGACGTTAAGCCAGATGTTAAGCTGGTAGATGATAAGCCATATGGTAAGTCAGATGGTAAGCCGGCAGACGTTAAGCTAGATGTTAAGCCAGACAGTAAGCCAGATGGTAAGTCAGATTGTAACAGAGTCGCCCGACACAGTTAATAAGCCTGAGACGTTAAGAAGCCCAAGACGTTAAGAAGCCCATGATGATAAGTTAGAATAGTTTAAGTCCCAATCCGAGTTGGACTCTATATGTAACCCGCCCCTTCAACTTATATAAGGAGGGGTAGGGCACCCCAAGAGGGAGAGGTAGGAAAACAATCGCTAAGGTCAGACACAAGTAGGAGAGCTGGTTTACGGCGACTCCCTCGTGATGATAATGAGACCTAGCCACAAACAGCATGTAGGGTTTTTACCGGATGATGTTTCCCAGGGCCCGAAGCTGTCTAAGCCCTTGTCTTATGTTGCGTCTCTCGATTCCGACCAACCCCGTTCAAGCTACCACCTAGATGTGTTGGCCTCACGACTAAGTCCTCACACTAGGACATCTGCCATGACAATTCCACGACACCCTTCTTGCAAAGATGACGCCATGGAAACGCTTCGTGAAGGCCCGTACGATGGCCGCGTCCCCCCCCCCCCGAGCACCGCCGCCTGCGCCTAGAGTGCCGCCGCATCCGCATTGAGCGCGGCCACTTCCGCCGAGAGGGCGTCTGTGGCAGCCGACAGAGCAGCTGCAGCAGCCGAGACGGTTGTATTTGCTGCTGCGACGGCGGCTGCAAACACCGAGAGTGCTCGAGCTGCTGTCCGTGCCACTGATGTCACCCTGGCCCGGGTCGAGGCCATCCATGCCAACATCGAGGATGCACACACCAAGATATTCCAGGCCACCTCAGACTCCAGCATGCAACCCACCTCTGAAAAGGCGGCGGTGGCCATGGAGCACCTGCTTCCTCATGAGGTCGCCGAGCGGGAGCTGCAGATGCAGGAGGCGGCGAAGATCGAGGAGCGCCAGGAGGAGGAGTTGCACGTGGTCGAGGTCGAGGTAGAGAAGAGTCTGTCCATCAAGGAATCGGCGGTGGAGTACTAACGCGAGCTCTGGCGCAACTAGTACTACAACATTGAGGGCGGCGCCGAGGACAAGGACGTGGTCGACTTTAGCAGGGGGGACGCAGAGTCCACCAACGGCGGCATGTCACCAGGACAAGTCATCGACGTCTCATCTCACACCGGTGATGCATAGGCCAGTGCGGTGGCGGATTTGTTAAAATTATGCGTACTTAGGCTTTGTTTTTAATGTTGGTCTTTTGTTAGAGCAATGTTTAGGTCAACTTGCTCTGTTTAATTACTAAAATTGCTCGATTCAGTCTATTGTACGCTCTTTTGTGTGCCCAAATTAGCAAGCGATGTTAAATTATGCAATGACGTAGCCGGGGAAATTTCCACCAAAACATTGAATTATCAAACTCAACCCATGTGCGTAAAGCAGAAGAATTGTTTGTGATGCAGACAATCGTTCAAAGTGAATGGTCCGGCGGCACCGCGTGCAAAGTTTCCCTCCACATTTCCAAAATTTTGGCCTACCGCCAAAATATCTACCCCACCCCTTCCCCCCTTCCGCACCCCCTTTTCTCCTCGACCACAAGTCACATTTCCCCTGTTTCCTCCTTCCTTCCTTCCTTGCTAAGCTATAGCCACTTCCTCGCTCTCGCCGTCTCGCATCCTACCGCTGGGGTCGCAATGGTCTTCTTCAAAGACCTCTCCAGCGGTTCCTCCTCCGGCGACTACTCCTTCACCACCCAGGTATGCCTCTCTTCTCTCTCTCTCTCTCTCTCTCTCGGGCTATGACTTGGAATGAAGGATTTTTACTTGGCGATCAATTTGAGTCATTTCTTCCTCTTGTAGCTCCCTAAGACCATCAGTGGCAACGAATGGAGCGGGGTGGCTGAAGATCTATCTGCTCGTTGTGACCATCAATCTTCATGCGTGAAGCTAGTTGTGTTTGATTCTATAGACAGTGGGAGGAAGTTTCTGGCATGTGCAGAGAAGGTTAGACCCTCTTTCGTTGTTACAAATCATTTGTTAGATGTGATTCAGACACTGTCACAGTCCCAACCCATTCATACCACACCTTCAACCAAATGCATCCTAAGAGAGTGTCACAGTTTGTAGCTAGTATCTTAAATTGTTGCCATCTCATCAGCGGTGCCATTAGAAAATTATTTGGCACCGCTTCAGTAGTTTGTGCAACCAACTTTGGTCCACACATCCGAGTAGCCAAGCAGTAAAATACTAAATCTTTATGGATGAAGGAACTGGACATCGGAGCAACTACGTGCTCCGGAGTCCGGGTCCTTGATTTTTTTCCGCTGTATCGGCTCGCTAGTGCAGGGCACCGGTGCGAGATGTAGCAACAGTTGTCTTTACCCCAGTTTTGGCATACATAGTGGACGACCTTAGTGCTATTAGTTCTATGTTACTAAATTTGTGCATGTACACACGTGTTAGTATAAATATGTTGTCATCCAAACACTGTCGCTATGCTGTTGCAGTTATATTTACCTTCCTCATAAAATGTTCGATTTTTTATTTATTGTACATGAGTAAGAACTTGTAGCATCATTGTAGTTAATTATAGCTTCTGGTGTTCCAGAATTTGGTTGTTTTCTCAGTACCAATTATTTCATTTGCACATTGATCTTTTTTAGAAGATATGTCATAATTAACATGTTTCTTCAGTTTTTCAAATTAGAATTGGTGATTTTCTATGTTTCTACAAACCCATTTCCCCTACAATTGTTACTGATCTAGTTTTAAATATTATAGGATGAACGGAAGTGTTCTTACTTGGAGTGGGTTGATCAAGAATGGCCACAGTCTTTGAAGATGTGCCTAGCGAAGCTCTGGAGCATGTATGAGGAAGAGAAAACACGTAGGCTTAGAGAAAGTGTTGCCAACACTGAAGCGTATTTCAAGATTCAGGATAAAAAGTTGAAGGTGGAGAATGAGCTCAGATTTTTTAAATCAGACTTTGCTAAGATGGTGTTGGCGAAGGAGGAGGCACTTTCCCAGTTGGCCCGTGCAAAACGGGTTCTTACTGAAATGAAAGCAGAGGTGGATAAGATGAGCCTGGATGATCTCGATTAGTGAAATGAATATATTGTTCTTATGAAGTTGAACTAGCTATATGTTGTGTTGTGCTGTTTTCATGTAGCTACCATACTGTGATGTTATAATATATTTATGTGCCTGATATGAAATTGGCAAACAGTTGTTCGATATGAAATGTGAATTTGCGTAATACTGGAATTATTAATTGTAAACTAATAAAGCTGCTAAATGTGTCATGGACCTTTGTAGACGGTTCTAGTAGAAAAAGTGCTTGCAATGGATAGCGCAATGCCACACAGTTTTCTTCATCAAATCGTGTGTGATATAGTTGATAAAAGCAAATAGTTAACCATGGCAAACCATGTGTTATAGTTACACCTCTCACACACGAGCCTACACATAAAACTGTGTGGGATGTACGTCCGAACGGAAACATTTTCCCTAGATTGACTATGTGAGATGTACATAAGAATGGAAACATATTCCTTGGATTAACTGTGTGTGATATACATACGAACGGAAATGTTTTTCTGAGATTCACCGTGTGGGATGTACATACATGCAGAAATGATTTTCTCGGATTACCGTGTGGTATGTACATACCTACAGAAATGATTGGGTTTTGATGCCTCGTCAGATCGCACACGGCCCCAGCCTGGGTCCCAGGAGGGCCTATCCCCGATGATTTCTGGGTCGTGTGTGAAGGACACCCTATCGCACACACTCACTTGGCGACGGTTCCAAATGCCGTCGCGGAAAGGGGTTAAAAACCGTTTGTTTAGGACCGACACGCACCAGTGACACCTTGTGTGCTATCAAACATCACAACGTAACTAGGTGATTATAAAGATGCTCTACAGGTGTCTCTGAAAGTGTTTGTTGAGTTGGCATAGATTGAGATTAGGATTTGTAACTCCATGTGTCGGAGAGGTATCTCTGGGCCCTCTCGGTAATGCACATCACTATGAGCCTTGCAAGCAATGGGACTAATGAGTTAGTTACAGGATGATGCATTACGGAACGAGTAAAGAGACTTGCCGGTTACGAGATTGAACCAGGTATGATGATACTGACGATTGAATCTCGGGCAAGTAACATACCGATGACAAAAGGAACAACGTATGTTGTTATGTGGTTTGACTGATAAAGATCTTCCTAGAATATGTAGGAGCCAATATGAGCATCCAGGTTCCGCTATTGGTTATTGACCGGAGATGTGTCTCGGTCATGTCTACATAGTTCTCGAACCCGTAGGGTCCGCACGCATAATGTTCGATGAGGATTTGTATTATGAGTTATGTGATTTGATGAACCGAAGTTTGCTCGGAGTCCCGGATGAGATCACGGACATAACGAGGAGTCTTGAA
The DNA here is from genome assembly GCF_002162155.2 of Triticum dicoccoides. NCBI lineage: Eukaryota > Viridiplantae > Streptophyta > Magnoliopsida > Poales > Poaceae > Triticum > Triticum dicoccoides. The sequence continues at coordinate 133,644,064 of NC_041390.1, read as the reverse complement.
ATGGTCGAGACGTAAAGATTGACATATTAGAACATTATGTTTGGACACCAGAATGGTTTTGGAAATGTTCGGACATTTTCTGGAGTACCGGGGGATTACCGGAACCCCCGGGGGGGTTATTGGGCCTTCATGGGCCCTAGTGGAAGAGAGGAGGGGGCGTCCAGGTGGAGGCGCGCGCCCCCAAGCCCAAAACGAATTATACTAGGGTTGGGAGGGCCGGCCCCCCTTTCCTTCTTCTCCTCCACCTCTTTCCCCTTCCCTCCTTCTTCGAAAAGGAAAGGGGGCGGGCCAAATCCTACTTGGACCGGGAGTCCAAGTAGGACTCCCCCCCTTGGCGCGCCCCCCTTGGGTCGGCCTCCTCTCCTCCCCCCTTTATATACGTGGGAGGGGGCACCCCAAAGGCACACCAAGTCTTCTCTTAGCCGTGTGCGGTGCCCCCCTCCACAGTTCCACACCTCGTCATATCGTTGTAGTGCTTAGGCGAAGCCCTGCATCGGTAACTTCATCATCACCGTCAACACACCGTCGTGCTGAGGAAGCTCTCCCTTTTCCTCAACTAGATCAAGAGCTCGAGGGACGTCATCGAGCTGAACGTGTCCTGAACACGGAGGTGCCGTATGTTTGGTGCTTGGATCGGTTGAATCGCGAAGACATTCAACTACATTAACCGCGTTACTAAAACACTTCCGCTTTCGGTCTACGAGGGTACGAGGGCACACTCTCCCCTCTCGTTGCTATGCATATCCTAGATAAATCTTGCGTGATCATAGATAAATTATTTGAAATACTGCGTTGCCCAACAGTGGCATCCGAGCTAGGTCCATGCGTAGATGTTATATGCATGAGTAGAACACAATGAGTTGCGGACGATAATAGTCATACTGCTTACCAGCAACGTCTTACTTTGATTCAGCGGTGTTGTTGGATGAAGCGGCCCGGAACGACATTACATGACCGCGTTCATGAGACTGGTTCTACCGACGTGCTTTGCACACAGATGGCTGGCGGGTGTCTGTTTCTCCAACTTTAGTTGAATCGAGTTTGACTATGCCTGATCCTTGTTGATGGTTAAAACAACACACTTGACGAAAAATCATTGTGGTTTTGATGCGTAGGTAAGAACGGTTCTTGCTAGAAACCTGTAGCAGCCACGTAACACTTGCAACAACAAAGTAGAGGACGTCTAACTTGTTTTTGCAAGGCATGTTGTGATGTGATATGGTCAAGACGTGATGAGATATAAATTGTTGTATGAGATGATCATGTTTTGTAAAAGTTATCGGCAACTGGCAGGAGCCTTATGGTTGTCGCTTTATTGTATGAAATGCAATTGCCATGTAATTGCTTTACTTTATCACTAAGCGGTAGCAATAGTTGTAGAAGTAATAGTTGGCGAGACGACAACGATGCTACAATGGAGATCAAGGTGTCAAGCCGGTGACGATGGTGATCATGACGGTGCTTTGGAGATGGAGATTGTAACGCCCAATATGCGACTATACTCCACACGTGTCGAGGCACGACTTGGGGTATAAGCGCATATTGGTATGGTCGCAAGAGTGGTCGTATCTTTGCTCATCTCATGTACTGAATAGATAGAATACGAGCTTTGGCTTACAATCGCCACAATGTCACACAATATCATCAAGTTATACAATCATTCAAGATGAACACAAAGTCCGATTACGGAAGAAACCAAACGAATAAAAGAAAACCACCCATGCTAAATCCCGATAGACCCTACCGGGCAACACTACTGATCATCTGGAAAAGAAACGTAGTAACGGCCACGGTCCTCGTCGAACTCCCACTTGAGTTCAATGGCATCACCTGCATTAGTCTCGTCGGTACCTGCAACTGTGTTTGTAGTATCTGTGAGCCACGAGGACTCAGCAATCTCAAAACCCACGATATCAAGACTATTTAGGCTTAAAGGTAAGATGTGGTTATATGGTGGAGTTGCAGCAAGCACTAAGCAAATATGGTGACTAACATACTAGTACAAGAGTAAGATGAGAAACTACGCAACGGACGCAGAGCTAGAAGTGATCCTGAACTACTTACGTTCAAATATAACCCCACTGTGTTCACTTCTCGAACCTCGTCGAAAAGAGACCATCACGGTTACACACGCGGTTGGCGCATTTTAATTAATTCAAGTGTCAAGTTCTCTACAACCGAATATTAGCAAATTCCCATCTGCCGCATAACCGCGGGCACGACTCTCAAAAGTTTAAACCCTGCAGGGGTGTCCCAACTTAGCCCATGACAAGCTCATGATCCGCGGAGACAATCCTCCATCGCGGGACCCTTCGACTAGACTTGGAAACTTGGTGCACAAAACATTTTGACAATGGTAAAACAAGTCCAGCAAGACCTCCCAACGTGCCGACACCCCGATAGGAGCCACGCGTATCTCGTCTCAGGCCACGATCGGATAGGTCAAGCTATGGGTAAAACCAAATACCTCATGTTTCCCCAAGGCGGCCCCGCAGGCTGCCCGGTTCGGACCAACACTCATGAGGAGCACTAGCCCGGGTTGTTGATTAAGAATCCTCGGGCAAATGGTAAAACCAATGTTGGGCCTTGCTGGAAAAGTTTTATTCAAAGCAGACTGTCAAGAGGGGCCCATAAACCCTCACCGTGTTAGGGATGCAAAATCAAGGAACATAACACCGGTATGACAGAAACTAGGGCGACAAGAGTGGAACAAAACACCGAGCAAAAGGCCAAGCCTTCCACCCTTGGTACCAAGTATATAGATGCATTAATTACCCGCAAAGTTCTTAGGGTTGTCGAAAGCTTGCTCCTCGTAAACGTACTCAACAGGATCCTCATTCACGAACTCATATCCCGGCTCTACCCAAAGCAATAACACAAGAAACAGAACAACAATCAATCACGGTGCAATGTGCAAGCAACATGATGTAAGACATGGCATGGAATGCAAGGTATGATGTGCAATGCACATGGGTACTCCGGAAGGGAAAATATGATCATGGCATTAAATTGGCAAACCAAGCATGCCACTGGATAGATTGAGAGATTTCAGTCGAAAACGATATAAAGATCACCGGGAACGGATGCACGGTTTGGAAATGACAAGCCAAACAAAATGCAACGCAATTTGCCAAAAATAGCAACATACCAACTTGGATGCAAAGTTTAAACATGCTACAACACCCAAACATGGAAACAAAATACATGATAGTGAAGTAAAGGTGAAGCTCCACAAATCATGAACACTGAGCTACTGCTAGAACTCACTAGAACAGGTCTGAAACAGCATGGCAAAAATGCAAATGCTAACTGGTTTACAGACTTAGTGAAAATACTAAACATGGCATAAACAACATCAGATTGCAAAGTTTAGAGCTAGTAACCTACATGCTGCAGGAACATAACATGGCAAACTTGAGCATGGCATGCTAGTACTAAAAGCAATGAACAAAACTCCCTTACTGAACTTGAGCCAAAGACCCACAGAAAAGATGATAGCATCAATGCAAACATGGCAAGTGATATGAACAGATTCAAACTTAGTAGAAATACATGGCATGGCAAAAGCAGATTCATGTAGGCATGTTTACGAGCTTGTGCAACTCACCACAAAGCATTTCATGGCATAAAAAAGCAACCAACAGTAAGAAGACACATTTATGAAGGTAAACATGTAAAGAGCATGGTCATAGGATGCATGGATCACTAGCAAAACACATGGCAAAAATGAACTTCCTGTTAACAGACTGACATCAATATTATTTGGCAAAATGAGAGCATGGTAATGACAAGCTACAGTACCCCATAATTGCAAACAAAGGCATGGATGGATAGATCATAACAATATCTGCAAAACACCCTTATTGAGCATCATCAAAATACACATGGATTCACTTGTAGCATCAAATTAACATGGCAACATAATGTAGCAGGAAAAGACTTAGCAGAAAAACTAAGTCACTGAAATCAGCAACATCAAGTAACCTACTTTGCATGCTTGTGCTAGTCACCACAGAGCACATAAAAATACAAGGATTGCACCACTTCAAAGATGGCATGAAGATTCTCCTAAGACATGTCGACATGATGCTCAAAAGATAAACACACAAAATGTTATGGAAACGACAAATCAACAAGTTATGATAGATTCCAGCCGATAACATCACTTAGCACTTTTGCAATGAAGATTAGGGCATCAATATGGACAGTAACATGCAAACAAACTACACCAACATGTAGAGCAACACGAGATGAACATTTAGATATATCCTATGCACAAACCGAAACTACAAGCACGAAGTTGTGGCACGATGAAGGGGCACACATCATCACAGATCTGGGGACTTAGCAATTTCACCTCACCGAAAAAGTCAACGGGCGGAGTGGATCGGGTCAGGTCCGGCGCAGATCAGGGCAGAGAAGGACCCGGGCCGGCGAGGCAACGGTGGTCGGCTCCGACAACGACGAGGGGGCGCCGGGGACGTCGGGCCATCCGGATCCTGCGACCGCGCGCCTGTGGACGATGGCGGCAGGCGCGGGCAGCATGACGGAGGCGGCGGACGGCGGGGAGGCACGGCGGAGGCGGCGGTCGGCGGCGGAGACGAGGCGGCGCAGGCGACGGACAGGCGGTGCGGGAGGCGCACAGCGAGGGGCGGCGGCTGATGGGCCGGGCGGGCCCCGCTTGGGCCGGGCGGGCCGCGCGGGCGACGTAGTGGAGGGGCGGCGGGGGGTAACGTGGCAGACGGCGATTGGGCGCGAGGCGGCGGCTGGACACGTAGTAGAGGTGGATCTAGGGTTTTTGCCCGGGATTTGAACGGGGGAGGCCTATTTATAGATTGTGGGAGCTAGGAGAGGGCTATTGAGGTGCAGTTTTCTCCCACACGATTGTGATCCAATGACGGAGATCATGGAGGGGGTTTAGATGGGATAGCGGGCTATTGTGGAGGGGTGTTGGGATGCAAAGAGAGAGGGGTTTCGGCGGCTACATGGTTAACCATTGGGGCATCAAACGACCTCCAAGTGGAAAGAAATTTGACAGGCGGCCTACCGGTGATGTACCAAGGCCACTCGAAAATCTCGGCCCATTCCCAGAACATTCTTCTCCTGCTCACGAAACGAGATCCGAGAGGTGCATCGGGTGCATGTGTGAGTGTCGGAGTCTGAAATGGACAACGGGGAAAAATGATTGGATGCAAGAGACGAACACAAATGCAAATGAGATGCACATGATGACATGAGATGAAATGCATGACATGGACAAAATGCAAAAAGAGGACAAACCCAACCACAGAGGATATAACATATAACATTGCCGGAAATGGCAAGAGTTGGAGTTACAATTATGGAATGTTACATCCGGGACATTACAGAGATCAAAGGCACAAGATGATCATGGGCATATCATATCACTTATTTTGATTGCATGTGATGTTTATCCTTTATGCATCTTATTTTTCTTAGTACGGCGGTAGCATTATAAGATGATCCCTCACTAAATTTCAAGGTACAAGTGTTCTCCCTGAGTATGCACCGTTGATATAGTTCGTCGTGCCGAGACACCACGTGATGATCGGGTGTAATAAGCCCTACATTCACATACAACGGGTGCAAGCTAGTTTTGCATGTGCAGAATACTCGGGTTAAACTTGACTGGCCTAGCATATGCAGATATGGCCTCAGAACACTGAGACCGAAAGGTCGAACGTGAATCATATAGTAGATATGATCAACATAGTGATGTTTACCTTTGAAAACTACTCCATCTCACGTGATGATCGGACATGGTTTAGTTGATATGGATCACGTGATCATTTAGATAACTAGAGGGATGTATATCTAAGTGTGAGTTCTTAAGTAATATGATTAATTGAACTTTAATTTATCATGAACTTAGTACCTGATAGTATTTTGCATGTCTATGTTGTTGTAGATCAATGGCCCATGCTACCATTCCCTTGAATTTTAATGCATTCCTAGAGAAAGCTAAGTTGAAAGATGATGGTAGAAACTACACAGACTGGGTCCGTAACTTGAGGATTATCTGAAGGAAATATGCCCTAGAGGCAATAATAAAGTTGTTATTTATATTTCCTTATATCATGATAAATGTTTATTATTCATGCTAGAATTGTATTAACCGTAAACTTAGTACATGTGTGAATACATAGACAAATAGAGTGTCACTAGTATGCCTCTACTTGACTAGCTCGTTAATCAAAGATGGTTAAGTTTCCTAACCATAGACATGAGTTGTCATTTGATAAACGGGATCACATCATTAGAGAATGATGTGATTGACTTGACCCATCCGTTAGCTTAGCATTATGATCGTTTAGTTTATTGTTATTGCTTTCTCCATAACTCATACATGTTCCTATGACTATGAGATTATGCAACTCCCGAATACCGGAGGAATACTTAGTGTGCTATCAAACGCCACAATTTAACTGGGTGATTATAAAGATGCTCTACAGGTATATCCGATGGTGTTTGTTGAGTTGGCACAGATCGAGATTAGGATTTGTCACTCCGATTGTCGGAGAGGTATCTCTGGGCCCTCTCGGTAATGCACGTCACTATAAGCTTAGCAAGCAATGTGACTAATGTGTTAGTTATGGGATGTTGCATTACGGAACGAGTAAAGAGACTTGCCGATAATGAGATTGAACTAGGTATGATGATACCGACGATCGAATCTCAGGCAAGTAACAACAACGTATGTTGTTATGCGGTTAGACCGATAAAGATCTTCGTAGAATATGTAGGAACCAATATGAGAATCCAGGTTCCGCTATTGGTTATTGACCGGAGACGAGTCTTGTTCATGTCTACATAGTTCTCAAACCCATAGGGTCCGCGCGCTTAATGTTCGATGACGATCGGTATTATGAGTTTATGTGTTTTGATGTACTGAAGGTAGTTCGGAGTCCCGGATGTGATCATGGACATGACAAGGAGTCTCGAAATGGTCGAGACATGAAGATTTATATATTGGAAGGTTATGTTTGGACACCGGAATGGTTTCGGATGAGTTCGAGCATATACTGGAGTACTGGGGGGTTATCGGAAGCCCCCGGGGACTTAATGGGCCTACATGGGCTTTAGTGGAAGAGAGAGGAGGCGGCCAAGTGGTGGGGGCACCCCCCCAAGCCCAATCCGAATTGGGAGGGGGGCCGGCCCCCCTTTCCTTCTTCTCCTCTTCCCCTTCCTTCCCCCTTCTATTAGGACTAGGAAAGGGGGGAAACCTACTCCTAGTAGGAGTAGGAATCCCCCCTTGGGGCGCACCATGAGGGCCGGCCAGCCCCCTCCTACCCTCCTTTATATACGGGGGAGGGGGCACCCCATAGACACACAAGTTGACAATTGTTTTAGCCATGTGCGGTGCCCCCTCCACAGATACACACCTCGGTCATATCGTCGTAGTGCTTAGGCGAAGCCCTGCGCCGGTAACTTCATCATCACTCGACACACCGTCGTGCTGAAGAAACTCTCCCTCAGCCTCAACTGGATCAAGAGTACGAGGGATGTCACCGAGCTGAACGTGTGCACATCACGGAGGTGTCGTGCGTTCGGTACTTGATCGGTTGGATCGCGAAGACGTTCGACTACATCAACTGTGTTTCTTAACGCTTCCGCTTTTGGTCTATGAGGGTATGTAGACATACTCTCCCCTCTCGTTGCTATGCATCCCCAAATAGGTCTTGCGTGATCGTAGGAATTTTTTTGAACCCCAACAGTGGCATCCGAGCCAGGTCTATGCGTAGATGTTATATGCACGAGTAGAACACAAAGGAGTTGTGGGTGTGGGTATATACATATTGCTTTCCGTCACTAGTTGTTTCTTGATCGGCGGTATTGTTGGATGAAGCGGCCCAGACCGACATTACATGATCGCGTTCATAGGACTGGTTCTACCGATGTGCTTTGCACACAGGTGGCTGGCGGGTGTTAGTTTATCCAACTTTAGTTGAATCGGATTCAATGAACAAGGTTCTTTCTGAAGATCAAAAAGAAATCACTATACCATGTTGTGGTTTTTGATGCGTAGGTAAGAACGATTCTTGCTAAGCTCGTAGTAGCCACGTAAAACTTGCAACAACAAAGTAGAGGATGTCTAACTTGTTTTGCAGGGCATGTTGTGATATGGTCAAGATGTAATTATATAAATTGTTGTATGCGATGATCATGTTTTGTAACATCGTTATCGGCAACTGGCAGGAGCTAAATGGTTGTCACTTTATTATATGAAATGCAATCGCCATGTCATTGCTTTACTTTATCACTAAGCAGTAGTGATAGTCGTAGAAGCAATAGTTGGCAAGGCGACAACTATACTACGATGGAGATCAAGGTGTCAAGCCGGTGGCGATGGTGATCATGACGGTGCTTTGGAGATGGAGATCAAAGGCACAAGATGATGATGATGGCCATATCATATCACTTATATTGATTGCATGTGATGTTTATTCTTTATGCATCTTATTTTGCTTAGTACGGCAGTAGCATTATAAGATGATCTCTCACTAAATTTCAAGGTATAAGTGTTCTCCTTGAGTATGCATCGTTGCTATAGTTCGGCGTGCCGAGACACCACGTGATGATCGGGTGTGATAAGCTCTACGTTCACATACAACGGGTGCAAGCCAGTTTTGCACAAGCAGAATACTCAGGTTAAACTTGACGAGCCTAGCATATGCAAATATGGCCTCGAAACACTGAGACCGAAAGGTCGAGCGTGAATCATATAGTAGATATGATCAACATAGTGATGTTCACCATTGAAAGCTACTCCATCTCACATAATGATCGGACATGGTTTAGTTGATATGGATCACGTGATCATTTGGATGACTAGAGGGATGTCTATCTAAGTGGGAGTTCTTAAGTAATATGATTAATTGAACTTATGAACTTAGTACCTGATAGTATTTTGCATGTCTATGTTGTTGTAGATAAATGGCCCATGCTACTGTTCCTTTGAATTTTAATGCGTTCCTAGAGAAAGCTAAGTTGAAAGATGATGGTAGCAACTACACGGGCTGGGTCCGTAACTTGAGGTTTATCCTCATTGCTGCACAGAAGAATTACGTCCTGGAAGCACCGCTAGGTGCAAAGCACGCTGCAGGAGTGTCGGTGTCAAAACCGGCGGATCTCGGGTAGGGGGTCCCGAACTGTGCGTCTAGGCCGGATGGTAACAGGAGGCATGGAACACTTTGTTTTACCCACGTTCGGCCCCTCTTGATGGAGGTAATACCCTACTCCTGCTTGATTAATATTGATGATATGGGTGGTACAAGAGTAGATCTACCACGAGATCAAGGAGGCTAAACCCTAGAAGCTAGCCTATGGTATGATTGTTGTGTATGGAGTTGATTGCCTACGGACTACAACCCTCCAGTTTATATAGACACCGGATAGGGTTAGGGTTACATAAAGTCGGTTACAATGGTAGGAGATCTTGAATATCCGCATCGCCAAGCTTGCCTTCCATGCCAAGGAAAGTCCCATCCGGACACGGGACGAAGTCTTCAATCTTGTATCTTCATAGTCCAGGAGTCCGGCTGAAGGTATAGTCCGGCTACCCGAACACCCCCTAATCTAGGACTCCCTCAGTAGCCCCTGAACCAGGCTTCAATGACGACGAGTCCGGCGCACAAATTGTCTTCGGCATTGCAAGGCGGGTTCCTCCTCCAAGTCCTTCATAGAAGATTGTAAACACCAATAGTAGTGACCGGCTCTGCAAAATAAGCTTCCACATATTGCCATAGAGAGAATAATATTAACACAAATCAAATCTGCTGACGTATTCCGCAGTGCGTCATCACACTAGAGCCAAGTCCTTCACCCGAATCATTTTTACTTTTCCACCTCAGCATGTTTTGCGAGGCGGTTTCCTTGGCACGTCTTGTCAAAGCAGAGATCGTGTGCCCCCCTTTTACGGGATTCTCATCAATACGGACGTGGGTAACCCAATTGTGCCCGTTAGCATGTTTTCTCGATTAAAGGCGAGTCCCAAACGGTTACGGGGAGGGCTCCTGGTATTCAACCTCTTATAAAGAGACCAAGGCTTTACTCCTTTTTTCAATCTCAAACGAGTTCGCCCGTCGCCTCGAGTTCCAACACCCTAGGCTCCAGATTCCAGGCGCTTCGGACCTTCGACAATGTCCGGTTCCGACCTTCAAGGCCGATGGGTGCCCTCCTCCATCACGGAGGAGGACGTGCTAAAGTTGAGAGAGGCTAAGTTCTTGACCGCTGAAATTCTGCATAGGTTGCCTGCTCAAAGGCAGGCTATTCCCAGTCCCCAGCCCGGTGAGAGCGTAGTGTTCATGTCTAACATCCTTCGGGGGTTAGGCTTCCCAATGGATCCCTTCGTGAGGGGGCTGCTGTTTTATTACGGGATGGAATTTCATGACTTAGCTCCGGAGTCCATCCTCCACATTTCCTCATTCATCGTTGTGTGTGAAGCGTTCCTTTGTGTTACTCCTCACTTAGGATTATGGCTCAACACTTTTGGAGTGGAGCCGAAGATGATCGAGGGACGGCACGCAGAGTGCGGAGGTGCTGTCATAAGTAAGAATGCTGATGCTCCATAGCCCGAGGGCTCCTTTCAAGAGGAGCTCGGCTTGTGGCAACGAGAATGGTTCTAAATCACCGCTCCCAGGAGCGCCAAGTGGGCGGCGCCTCCTGCCTTTCGCTCGGGTCCCCCATCACGGCTAGCGTCATGGGTCAACAAAGGATTAGATTGGGGTTTGCCCAAAGACGTGCCCCTGCTACAGGGCCGAATTAAGGATCTCTTGGAAGGAGACCTCAGCTTGGTCAAGGTGACGCAGGTCATGCTGATTCGCCGAATATTGCCCGGCAAACGTTGCCCCCTTCACCTGTGGGAGTTTAATCCAGAGGGACCGCGAGCTCTCCAGAACTTTATGGGCGCAACGCCCGCGGAGATGTATAGATTGTTCTTCGGATCACAAGAGATGTGTCCGGATTTAACCGAGGACGCAGGCCTAAGCTGCAATCGCCCGGATACTCAAGTAAGCAACCTTGTGACCGGACCTTCTATCCGTATAATTGTCATAAACTTGCCCCTAAAAGAGCCGTCCTTTTAAACAGGAGTGGATAGAGAAGTCAAAGCTGATTAGGTGTCCGGCTCCGCTTCCTGAAACCAGGCCAGATCCTATGCTGGTCAGGATGCTGGAGATAATGCCTTTGGAGGGGGAGGACAAGGAAGCTATGGCCTCCTCGAAGGAGGCTGCTCCGAAGGGAGGAACCGACAATTCCTCTCCTAAGGGGAAGAAGAGAGCCGCCTCTGACGACCCGGAAACCATGGCCTCGAAACGGGGGAGAAAATCCTCGTTGGAGGGTCCGATGCCGGGGAGTTCCTCAGCCGGACTACGCCCTCAAGGGGATCAGCCCTCCAGCGAGCCGTAAGCAGAGAGAGGTTTTCCTTTTGAGGGATGAGAGAAATCCTTGACTTATATCTAAGAAGATTAACTGAAATTTTACCTTGTAGCTCGGACCTCAGCCCTTCTCAGCAGAGCTCGTCTTCGGGGGATCTTCTTCCAGAGATGATGGAGAGTGGGACGCCTCCCCTGCCGTACCGCCTAGCGAGGCGGGCGACCCTGAGGTGTTGTCGCGGAGGGTTTCTCTGAATCCGGCAGGGGCGGAAGATAGCTATGTGGCCCCCCAAGGCTCTCCGCGTCCAGCCTTCGAAAGAGGCCATAGGACAAGTCCGGCACCGTCTGGTGCTCGGCCGGAGGAGCTGAAGATTCTGCTGGGGCGAGCTTCTATCTCAAAGGAGCATCGTGCATTGATGGGCACGATGATTGAAAGGATTTCATCCGCAGAAAGTGGAGTGCATGAGGCTGTCAAAAGTTTACTGACGGGTTTTGAGGTACGTTAGATAATGTACACTTTTGTCAGTTGCGCATAAGTAAGATGCGCCCTGTGTAGATAGTAGCCCCTGAGACTCTGCGCGTTGTCTAGAAATGACGGCACGCAGAGGATCATAATCCCAGGTCTAAGATGTCGCCTTTGAATGTAGGTGGCGAGGTGTCCGGAATCAAGCCGAACTGATGATGTGGCCGAACTAAAGCGGCAACTGGACGTGGCAGATGCCGACATCGCGCTTGTCAACAAGCGGCTTGATGAGGCTCAAGTTATGTAATTCTTCGGGCGGCATCAGGTAAGAGGAGCTTCATGCCAGTGTCTTACAATGAGTGTGTGCTTAACGCAGATGGTACGGCCGCCGTGGAGAATCTTAGGGCAGAGCTTGCCCGAGCTAAGGAGCAAGCCAAAAAAAGCGATGCGGCTGCCGAGAAGGCCCTTGAAGAGCTGAGAGCCGAACAGGCTGCTCACTGCCGAAGCAAACAAGAGATGGCCGAGATGGCCGAGAAGTTAAAGAGCGCTGCAGACCGTTGCAAACTTCTTGAGAAAGAAGACCGGGCGAGATAGACGGACTTAGAGAAGGTCGTTGCCGCTGCCAAGGATGCTCGCTCTGCGATGAGAGCTGCGAAGGAGGAGCTGCGTCAGGCCGAACAGATTGCGGATGGAAAGCCCTTTATGCTGCGGAGGAAGTTTTGTGATCCGAAGTTTGCTCCGTTGGACCGGATGTGGAGTGTGGAGGATACCTATCTGGACTTGTCAGCGAGTGCTGCTGATGCGACCGAACACTTTCAAGATCAAAAAGATCGCGAAGTGGAAAAGCTTTTCTGGTCGCAATTTCACAATCCAGAGCGTCCACTGGCAGTGGATGATCGTTTGGCTCAATGGGCCGAACTGAATAGGTTGTCTGGACTCGCCATGAAGTACGTCATGGGTCACCTGTGGCCGAGGATATCGGAGCCGAAGAGTTATTTTAGCTTGGTGCAGCAATTCCTTGACGCGGTGCCGCGTATAAATGCAATGAAGAGGTCAGCATGCATAGAGGGCGCTAGGATGGCTCTTGCCCGTGTTAAGACATACTGGGCAGAGATGGAGACCACCATTGTTGCGTCCCGAGATTCGGACAAAAGCCGAGTACCCTTCGAGCACTATTTTCAGGAAGTTCTTGAAGGCGCTCGTGTAATAGAGACGCAGTGCCCGAAAGATGCTATGTTATGATAGCATATGTAATTATAAAGTAATATTTTGATAAACTGTAGTGGCCTATTTTATACTTGTGCCTCCAAGTATTGGGAACACCTCCTGTGCGGCCGTTTTAAGATATATATATATATATATATATATATATATATATATATATATATATATATATAGAGAGAGAGAGAGAGAGAGAGAGAGAGAGAGAATCTGAAAGATGGCAGTCGTTGGCTTCAGCCCCCACGCACATAGTGCGGGGGTGCTTGGAGAAGATGCATTTTCACACTTAACCCAACGTCTTGGTCCTACAAAGGAGGTGATAGCGCAGCGGGCCAGGCAATCAGACTATAATGCTTTAACACTTTCACTTAGCCATAGGAGTTTGACAATGAGACTCTTTAGGTAGCTCCTTGGTGGCAACTGCGCTCGTCCGAATTCGGGGCGCGTATGTGCCTGACCGGGAAGCGGCCCTTCGTTAAAGCAGAGGAATCCGGTAGATTCCGATAGGTCATCGAGTGGCTAACCAGTCTCACGCTACATCATGACAGTCAATTTTCGGCTTTCTCTACTGAGGTGCTCGCCCGGCCGAACCGGGGGGCACAATCGCAATAGTTCTCCTGGTGCTACCTTAGCCGATAGAGCGGAACGTAAGGTAGCCGAACTCAGGAGCCGGGCAACCCAACATTTGACCAAAGACATGATTCGGAGCTGATGCATATAATGCCAAAACTCGCGACGCCGAACACTCCCTAAGGTGTTCGGTCTTTATGAGTGCGGGCGAAACAACACTCTTTATTAAAAAAGCCCCTAGTGTCCAGGTACGTGCAAAAATTCTAACGTGGCCACATGCCAAGATGCCAGCTTCCTCCTTGGTTATATCAGAAAGAAAAAACCAGGGGATGTGTAGCAACAAGAGACAGTATAAAAGGTTTACGCAGGGTCTTAATCTAAAAAGAATCCTTTAGGACGGGTCCCTACTGCATGTCTGCGCCTGTGTCTCCGTTGTGCCGTATCCTGGACGGGCGCCGCACGACGTTCATCTGTAAAAGAGAGGAACTGAATTGAAAACGGGTCGTGCCGAAAAAAGTTTAAAATAAACAAAGTATAAAGTAAGATATATTGAGCTTTATTGTCTCTTATTGTATATGCGTTGAGCCCCTAGTGCGGGGGTATATGGCTTCTAGGCCTGCATCAATGATGATTTTGCACCGAACTCGTCTATCCGCGTTCGTGGTCTTTAATGACCTATTTCGAAGTTTTCTGGCCGGTGAGGCCATTTTGCTGTGGGGTTGTCAAAACGGCCGCACAGTCCTCCGCTTGGGGAGGCGCACTTTAGTGCTTCCCCTTCAAAGAGATGAGGCCTCGTGGGCCGGGCATCTTAAGCGTAAGAGATGCATAATGCGGTATTGCGTTAAAGCGAGCGAAAGCTTCGCGTCCCAGTAGTGCTTGATAGCGACTTGAGAACGGGACGATATGGAAGGTCAGCTTTTCACGGTGGAGGTTATCGGCAGAGCCGAATATCACTTCGAGCCGGAGAAAACCCATACAATGGGTGTCCGGACCAGGTATTACCCCTTGAAAGGAGGTTTTGCTGCGGCGGATTCTTGCTGGGTTTATCCCCATGTGCTGGATTGTATCCTGATATATCAGGTTTAGTCCACTGCCGTCGTCCATAAGGACATTTGAAAACTGGAGTCCGCCAATTATTGGATCGAGTATCAAGGCAGTCCAGCCTACATTCTTGATATTCCTAGAATAATCTAGCTGATCGAAGATGATCGGTTTTGACAACCAGTGGCAGGACCCTTTGGGGATGGGCCGTGTGGTGCGTACCTTTACGGGCGCCGCACGCCTTGAGACCAATATGTTTGAAAATTCCTTCTAATTTACTACACATGGAATTAACTCGCACACAAATACACAAAAATATGATTTTTCAAACCGTTATGGTTAGGCGTTGCATGTAGATGTAGTCCAAATTTGAATTACGGTCATTAAATGGTTAGAAAATCACTTAAATGTCTTTAAAAGGTCAAATGACCCCTGAAATTTTCAAAACTTTCACATGACAGTCGTATTAGTGCACGTTAGACACAGAAAAAAATTGAAGGACATAAGAGGAAGCTATCTCCCTTTCGTCATCAAACATGCATTGTTCCCTCTAGGAACCATGAACCTTCTAGTGAGTTGCTCCGGTTTGTGAGGGGTGTGTGTCCAAACTTTTGTCAAACGGGCCAATTTTTTTACCACATCATCTTGGTGGCATGACATTAAATCAAGCAAGGTTTCACGTTTTTATGATCATTTTTAAATTTTTTGGAATTAAAATGCCATGCTACTCCATGCATGTGTGCCCATGCCTTGAGACCAATATGTTTGAAAATTCTTTCTAATTTACTGCACATGGAATTAACTCGCACACAAGTACATAAAATTATGATTTTTCAAACCGTTATGGTTAGGCGTTGCATGTAGATGTAGTTCAAATTTGAATTACGGTCATTAAATGGTTAGAAAATCACTTAAATGTCTTTAAAAGGTCAAATGACCCCTAAAATTTTCAAAAATTTCACATGACAGTTGTATTAGTGCCCGTTAGACATAAAAAAATTGAAGGCCATAAGAGGAAGCTATCTCCCGTTCGTCATCAAACATGCATTGTTCCCTCTCGGAACCATGAACCTTCTAGTGAGTTTCTCCGGCTTGTGAGGGGGGTGTCCAAACTTTTGTCAAACATGCCAATTTTTTACCACATCATCTTGGTGGCATGACATTAAATCAAGCAAGGTTTCATGTTTTTCTGATCATTTTTTAATTTTTGGGAATTACAATGCCATGCTACATGCATGTGTGCCCATGCCTTGAGACCAATATGTTTGAAAATTCCTTCTAATTTACTGCACATGGAATTAACTCGCACACAAGTACACAAAAAATATGATTTTTCAAACCGTTGTGGTTCGGAGTTGCATGTAGATGTAGTTCAAATTTGAATTACGGTCATTAAATGGTTAGAAAATCACTTAAATGTCTTTAAAAGGTCAAATGACCCCTGAAATTTTCAAAAATTTCACATGACAGTTGTATTAGTGCATGTTAGACATAGAAACAAATTTGAAGGCCGTCAAAGGAAGTTATCTCTCGTTCGTCATGAAACATGCATTGTTCCCTCTCAGAACCACGAACCTTCTAATGAGTTGCTCCGGTTTGTGAGGGGTGTGTGTCCAAACTATCGTCAAACAGGCCAATTTTTTATCATATCATCTTGGTGGCATGACATTAAATCAACCAAGGTTTCATGTTTTTTTGATCATTTTTTTAATTTTTTGGAATTAAAATACCATGTCACTCCATGCATACGTATGCATTTGTCCATGTCGTGAGACCAATATATTTGAAAATTCTTTCTAATTTACTGCACATGGAATTAACTTGCACACAAGTGCACAGATATGATTTTTCAAACCGTTTTGGTTAGGCGTTGCATGTAGATGTAGTTCAAATTTGAATTACGGTCATTAAATGGCTACAAAATCACTTAAATTTTTTAAAAGGTCAAATGACCCCTAGAATTTTCAAAAATTTCACATTACAGTTCTAGTAGTGCATGTTAGACGTAGAAAAAAATTGAAGGCCGTAAGAGGAAGCTATCTCCCGTTCGTCATCACACATGCATTGTTTCCTCTCGAAACCACGAGCCTTTTAGTGAGTTGCTCTGGTTTGTGAGGCGTGTGTGTCCAAACTTTCATCAAACATGCCAATTTTTTTACCACATCATCTTGGTGGCATGACATTACATCAACCAAGGTTTCATGTGTTTCTGATTTTTTTAATTTTTTGGAATTAAAATGCCATGTTACTCCATGCATACATATGCATGTGTCCATGTCATGAGACAAATATGTTTGAAAATTCCTTCTAATTTACTGCACATGGAATTAACTCGCAGACAAGTACACAAATATGATTTGTCAAACCGTTATGGTTAGGCGTTGTATGTAGATGTAGTTCAAATTTAAATTAAATGGCTAGAAAATCACTTAAATGTCTCTAAATGTCAAATGACCCCTAGAATTTTCCAAAATTTCACATTACAGATGTAGTACTGCATGTTAAACATAGAAAAAATTGAAGGCCGTAAGAGGAAGCTATCTCCTGTTTGTCATCAAACATGCACTGTTCCCTCTCGGAACCATGAACCTTCTAGTGAGTTGCTCCGGTTTGTGAGGGGTGTGTGTCCGAACTTTCGTCAAACATGCCCAATTTTTTTCCACATCATCTTTGTGGCATGAAATTACATCAACCAAGGTTTCATGTGTTTCTGATTTTTTTAATTTTTTGGAATTAAAATGCCATGTCACTCCATGCTTAATTGTGTCATAGCCTTGAGACCAATATGTTTGAAAATTCCTTCCAATCTACTACACATGGAATTAAATCACACACAAGTACACAAAATATGAGTTTTCAAACCATTATGGTTAGCTGTTGCATGTACATGTAGTTCAAATTTCAATTACGGTCATTAAATGGCTAGAAAATCACTTAAATGCCTTAAAAGGTCAAATGCCCCCTGAAAATTTCCAAAATTTGACATGACAGTTGTATTAGTACTACAAAATTTCTCATACATTTAAAACACCATCTGTTGCCACTGTACTCCAAATTCATCTTTCACAGCTAATAAAAAATATCTACAACATCACACGCAGTTGTTTTCGAGGAACCGTTTGCAATGAAAATATCTGGGTCTATTTAAGTCTCCCTCCTTAAGCTTCGCCGACTCGTCTGCTCCAGTGCCGGCAACCCACGAATCCACGAATCCCGACCCCCATTCCCGCACCCCCTTTGTCGGGGATATACCCCGCGGTATGACCCGGCCGGGACTTGGTGTTTTATTGGTAACCCAGCAGATGATAAGCCAGATGGTAAGTCAGAAGTTAAGCTGGCAAACGTTAAGCCGGATGTTAAGCCGACAGATGATAAGCCAGATGGTAATTCAGATGGTAAGCCTGCAGACGTTAAGCCAGATGTTAAGCCGACAGATGATAAGCCAGATGGTAAGTCAGATGGTAAGCCGGCAGACGTTAAGCTAAATGTTAAGTCGGCAGATGTTAAGCCAGATGGTAAGTCAGATTGTAACAGAGTCGCCTGGCATAGTTAATAAGCCCGAGACGTTAAGAAGCCCAAGACGTTAAGAAGCCCATGATGAGAAGTCAGAATAGTTTAAGTCCTAATCCGAGTTGGACTCTATATGTAACCCACCCCTTCAACTTATATAAGGAGGGGCAGGGCACCCCAAGAGGGAGAGGTAGAAAAACAATCACTAAGGTTAGACACAACTAGGAGAGCCGGTTTACAGCGACTCCCTCGTGATGATAATGAGACCTAGCCACAAGCAGCATGTAGGGTTTTTACCGGATGATGTTTCCCGGGGCCCGAAGCTGTCTAAACCCTTATCTTGTGTTGCATCTCTTGATTCCGACCAACCCCGTTCAAGATACCACATAGATGCGTTGGCCTCACGACTAAGTCCTCACACTAGGACATCTGTCGTGACAATTCCATGATAGTTGGCACCCACTTTGGGGCCCACGCACGGTGGTGTTGAGTTCTTGGAGGGATTTTTCTAAGGGATC
Source organism: Triticum dicoccoides (assembly GCF_002162155.2). Taxonomy (NCBI): domain Eukaryota; kingdom Viridiplantae; phylum Streptophyta; class Magnoliopsida; order Poales; family Poaceae; genus Triticum; species Triticum dicoccoides. Next base: position 133,625,348 of record NC_041390.1, on the reverse strand, counting down.
AAGAAGTTCACAATTGATCAAGATGAAGAAGAATTGGAAAGAACCTAGGGTTGTGTCGGCTTACGCCGACACAAGTCGCCAAGTCCGGCCTATATATATATATATATATATATATATATATATATATATATATATATATATATATATATATATATGTATGTATGTATATATATATATATATGTCGGGGTTACCACGAGCTTTGGATGCTCCACGATCCGTTCTGATGCAAATCTAGCACATCCAATACGCATGATCATTAGAAGAAAATCATGTTGAGTTGTTTTCGTCAAGTTGTTAACTACCCCCGAGGAGATCGGGCGTATTCTTTTTACTACTGTTATTCGTGGATCCGAGCAAAAAATTTAGGAGGATTAATTGCTGGTCCGCTTCAGTCCCGATGGGTGTCAATCCATGGAGATTAAAGTCAGCTAAAAACCACAGCTGCGTCATGTGGTCTACTGTTGAAAGCAAGGAAAGAAAGAATCGATCCACTGCTCCTTCCGAAGCCGGCCGAGCCTTGTCTGACCCGGAGGAATCAACGCTGCTTGTCCGACTCCGCTTCGCCTCTTGTTTAAGCCGCCTCTACTGCAGCTTCTGAGATGGGCTGTCGTCCCGATGTTGAACCGCCGTCGGGTCAAGTTGACCCGGCCTCACCGCCACCACTACAGCCGTCCGAGTCGTAGTCACCAAGTGACCCGCCTTGGGCTTCGTCTGCATCACCACCACCTCCGCATCACCTCACCAGTGATGAAAGATTTGTGTGGCGATTTAGACTCCTCCACCCCTGTTGTCGGGTGACTGTTTCCTGTGCACCATCTCTGCACCTTCTGCTTAGCCACCGGGTTGAGCCGGCCCTGTTACCACAAGTTGCCGCCGTTCTCAGGCCACCCCCTGCTCATGTTCGCGCCGAGTCGCCGGTCCCATTGTCGTGTCCGCAGCCACCGCGGTGCCATCTCTAAGCCACTACATCAAGCACGGCCTTGGTCCTCTGCTACAAGTCGCCCCCGCCGCGGTGGTTAGGCCGGACTGCCTCTGTTTCCATGGTGGTTTGCGCCTCGCGTCGTTGTCGAACCACCATGGAGCGCCCTGACTCGCTGTTGCCACGACCTCGTCTGCGACGGCAAGCCGCCTCTATTACCGCCAAGTTGCGGCCGCAGGTGTTGTGCCCCACCGCGCCTCTCCTCTGGATGCCACCCGCAAGTCGCCGTTGCGAACACACCGGCCGGTTCCTGTGTCGTGCTTTGAGCCGCCTCCGTTGAGCCGCTGGCCACCTCTGAGTCGCCGCCTATGGCCGGCTGGCCCCGCGTCCATTTTTGTGCACCCCCGGCGTCCGGCTCCTCCACATGCTCCCATGCGGCCATGCGCATGTGACTTTTTGTCGCCCCGAGGCGCGCCTCTGCTTCCTCCTTGTTCCACCAGATTTGGCCTCGGCCTTGTTTGTGACTCACCTCGCCGCCGCGGTTACTGCCTCCGCAGCACCGTCGCCATTGTTGCCGGATGTGCCTCCATAGCTTTGAGCCGCCTCCGACTGCGCCGCGCCTGCGTCCTCCCGTGACGACCCGGTGCCCCGCCACTCATCACTGAAAGCGTCATCCCGTGACGACCCGGTGCCCGGCCATACATTTCCTCGGACACGCCCTTGAGCCACCCGCTTCGACCTGCCGCTCCTACCATGGCTCTTGCCTCTGAATCGTCTTGAGCTGCTGGTGCCACCACAAACCGCCTCTGCCACTACCAGTGAAACGCTGTTGAGCCTCCGCCTTGTCTTGTTTCCAAGTCACCGCTGCCGACTATGTTCGAGACAGCGCCGGGTCGCCATCACTGCTGTAAACCGCCGTGGCCTTGCTCCCTTAAGCATCAACCACGTCGCGCCTGGCTCACACCCGCTCCGCGCCTGCGGCCCTGACTGTTTCCTGCGCTGTTGTGCCGATGGCCAGCTCTGCCTGCCACACGTCAATTGACTCGTCGGGCGCCTCGAGGCTCCACTTCTAGTCGCTGCTGCGACGAACCACCTCCGTCTCGGCCTTTTGACTTGCGTGCCTTCGCCTCCGCTACCTCGTTGTGCTCCTTTGCACTACGCCGATCCGCCAGCTCGATCTCCGCGGCCCTCTGAGCCGCCGGCGCACTGCCTTTGCTGGTGAGTCACCCTCACCCGTTCTCTGATCCGGGCTGATCGCTGCTACTGTGAGCCGCTCCGCCAAGTCGCCAGTCCAGCTACTGCATTAGAGCCGCCCCGCCTTATCTCCGCGGTTGTGGCCACAGCCACGCACTAAGCCGCCCCGTTCAAAAATCTGCTACTTCACCTCGCATGCTCTTGCTGCAGTTGTTTTTCAGAAAAGTAAAGGCAGAAGCAGATCAGTCAAAGAAAATGACTGACTGGGGAGTTTTTCTGGTCCTGCGTAGGTTGCCACCCCCACTACATCAACACACGTGACTGACTCATTGTCTGTGCCCATGGCCAAATTGCCTACGTCTATGCCATTTCCAATGCCACGATTGACTCTCTCGTCTGGACTGGCTTACAACACCGCTGCCGACTCTTCCCGTCCGCACCAGCTTACAACACCGCGGCCGACTCATCTGTCTGCTCCCGCGGCCGATTCGACCGTGATTGATTCCAGCTTCACCATGGTGATCATCAACTTCACGGTGGATAATTTCTGGCCTAACATATTAGGTGAAATCCATCCGGTGTGTTTTTATATTGCTTTCTTTAAAAAGAGTGATTACTTTGTCTTGTGAAGTTCTCCAATGCAGGACAAGTTGTCTATTGCAAAAGGGATTATTATATCATTGAGCTATTGAATGACTCATGCCGTTTATATCATGGTCAAATATGGAGAATCTCAAGACAACTCCTCGAGTTGTTTTAAGACTCAGGGTCTACAATGACATGACTCTCGGTTTAAGATTCCCGGTTCAAGAAGAATTTATCTCTCGCAAGTTCGAGTTCTCAGAAGAATTAAAGGTTGCCAAAGAGAACTTGCTGCCATGATGCGCGGTTAAAACATGGGTATCCTGCCTTATGGGCTCATCTTATTATGGTCACTTGGGGGCTTCCTGCTTGTATTCGAAGCATAGCTGTAAATATCCCTCTTGATCGGTGCAATGCCATACTTATAATCACTTGGGGGCTTCCTGTTCAAACATAGGTGTATTCACCAAAGAGAACATAGCGTTACTACCCTTTTGATCCGGTGCAACGCCACGATTATGGTCACTTGGGGGCTTCCTGATTGTATTTGAATCATAGCATTACTACCCTCTTGACCAAATATGTCACTTGGGGGCTTCCTGTTCAAACATAGGTGTATTCACCAAAGAGAACATAGCGTTACTACCCACTTGATCTTGGTAATTCGCCTATCAAGCCAATATGGTAATGCCATAAAAGCACAGTCTGGTTATCTTGGTAATTTGTCTATCAAGCCAATATGAAAATTCATAAGAGCACAGCTCTGGTTATCCTGGTAACTCGGCTACCAAGCCAAAATGATAAATTCATAAGAGCACAGCTCTGGTCACCTTGGTAATTCGGCTACCAAGCCAATATGATAATTTCATGAGAGCACAGCTCTGATTACCTTGATAATTCGGCTACCAAGACAATATGATAATTTCATGAGAGCACAGCTCTGATTACCTTGGGATTTCGGCTATCAAGCCAGTATTATAACTTCACATAAGCATAGCTCTAACCTACTTGGCAGATTAATGACCGGGTTACACAGACCAAAGAGAGTCTGATTGCATAGCACAGCTCAAACATAGGTTTATGGTGACCCGGCAGCATATTATGGTATTAAGTACTTGGAATTATTCGTCTTCTAAGTTTTGGGTTATCACCCTTACTGCATTGGTATGATAAGTCGGCAGTATGAGCAAACATCACAGGTATGATATTTTGTTATGATTATATAAGGTTGTGATTAAACCGGCCCTGGCTTTAGACGTTAAGTCACCAGGGCATATATAGTTTAAACTCTATGTAGGATTTGAGGAACTATGACTTATATAAATAATTAAGTTCAAACTCATCATTAAAATTGATGTTTCAAAAGGGTTATCCATTTTGGATTTTCTCAAAGGCTATAAGCCGCCGAGTTATAAAAATTCCGGCTTACAATGAATGCGCATTAAGTCACCATCATCCAAGAGCCACTGAGTATTTAAAACTCTGGATTTACTTGTCAACTAATAAGGTATTCAAATCTTTAATAGCCAAAATTGGCTAGATTTTCATGATGATATTGAATGATTGAGGTTTTCATACCGGATTATATTATTCAAATCTTTAATAGCCAACATGGCTGATTTTTTATTATGGTTATCAATAACCAATATTATGATTGAGGTTTTCAAAGTCGCTTCAGCGCAATGGCTATTATTTTATCAATGGATATAATTTATTCTACAATGGAAGGAATAGTCCCGAGTTGCTGCAGGCTTACGACCCGGCACTTGGGGGCTACATTATTCAAGTTGAGATTACATCAAATATGCAAGTCCCATTCACTGCCAGCATGCACCATGGCACTTGGGGGCTAATGCAAAGTCATTTTTTGCTCACCTTATTGAAGACCCGACTCATCACATTATAATGAGCCGGCCCTTGGGGGCTACCAATTGCTCATGTCAACAATTCAAGGTACACAAATCTTAAATCCATTATATTGAAAGATCCACTACTCAGTCGGAAGAGTACAAAGCTATTAACCTTATGGACGTGGGTTCGAGCCCCATGGAGAGGATTACATCATATGATATTATTAATGAAGTATATATAAAGTCCCAGCTCAGTATTATCTTACTCAGCCGGCCCTTGGGGGCTATACATTGTTGTTCAAGTCTACATAATCATATCTATAAAGTCCCTGCTCATTATTGCATAATGACCCGGCCCTTGGGGGCTACACTAGTTGAAGTTTTTATGAGCATAAGGCAATTACAAGCCCCAGGTTGCTGCAAGCATGACAGCCTGGCACTTGGGGGCTACATATGTGGAATACTCAGTTTTGACTACTGACTGCAATGAACAACTGGGATTTCTTCAAGATTGAAATATTTATATTGAAGCAAGTCTTAAGTTGTTGTTACGCTACCTTCTTAAGACTTGGGGGCTACAAGTGATATGCATATAAGAGGTACATTTTCAAGCTTGATGTTAACTACAATCATGACCCAGTGTCATCAAAATTTACAAGCCGGCAATTTTGGCAATGATAAACCGGCAAGTTTTACATCTTCAAGCCGGCCGAAGAATCAGATGAGTATTTCAAAGACCAATATTTTTTAAGCATTGGGAGCTGAGTCAAATGAATTATTCTTCACAATTTTTCTCTATGAGAAACCAACGTCAGCAAATTGATTATGAAGCTGGCCTATTGAGCCGGATTTTCTAGAAGAAGGAAATGACAATGAATTAAGGATGATCAGGTGTCGGCTTACAAAAGCATAATCTGTCAAAATTGTTCTTGTGTTTGTTTACAGGATCAGTTTAACATGGATAAATCCAAATTAAACTAGGGGCTAATGTCGGGGATATACTCCGCGGTATGACCCGGCTGGAGATATGACCCGACCGGGACCTGGTGTTTTATTGGTAACCCAGAAGATGATAAGCCAGATGGTAAGTCAGATGTTAAGCCGGCAGATGTTAAGCCAGATGTTAAGCCGGCAGATGATAAGCCAGATGATAAGTCAGATGGTAAGCCGGTAGACATTAAGCCAGATGTTAAGCTGGTAGATGATAAGCCATATGGTAAGTCAGATGGTAAGCCGGCAGATGTTAAGCCAGATGTTAAGCCAGACAGTAAGCCAGATGGTAAGTCAGATTGTAACAGAGTCGCCCGACACAGTTAATAAGCCTGAGACGTTAAGAAGCCCATGATGAGAAGTTAGAATAGTTTAAGTCCCAATCCGAGTTGGACTCTATATGTAACCCGCCCCTTCAACTTATATAAGGAGGGGTAGGGCACCCCAAGAGGGAGAGGTAGGAAAACAATCGCTAAGGTCAGACACAAGTAGGAGAGTTGGTTTACGGCGACTCCCTCGTGATGATAATGAGACCTAGCCACAAACAGCATGTAGGGTTTTTACCGGATGATGTTTCCCAGGGCCCGAAGCTGTCTAAGCCCTTGTCTTGTGTTGCGTCTCTCGATTCTGACCAACCCCGTTCAAGCTACCACATAGATGTGTTGGCCTCACGACTAAGTCCTCACACTAGGACATCTTCCATGACAATTCCACGACACCCTTCTTG
>NC_041390.1:133602190-133618615 GCF_002162155.2 Triticum dicoccoides | reverse complement strand
GCCACTTCCGCCGATAGGGCGTCTGTGGCAGCCGACAGAGCAGCTGCAGCAGCCGAGACGGTTGTATTTGCTGCTGCGACGGTGGCTGCAAACACCGAGAGTGCTCAAGCTGCTGTCCGTGCCGCTGATGTCGCCCTGGCCCGGGTCGAGGCCATCCATGCCAAGATCGAGGATGCACACGCCAAGATATTCCAGGCCACCTCAGACTCCAGCATGCAACCCACCTCTGAAAAGGCGGCGGTGGCCATGGAGCACCTACTTCCTCATGAGGTCGCCAAGCGGGAGCTGCAGATGCAGGAGGCGGCGAAGATCGAGGAGCGCCAGGAGGAGGAGTTGCACGTGGTCGAGGTCGAGGTAGAGAAGAGTATGTCCATCGAGGAATCGGCGGTGGAGTACCAACGCGAGCTCTGGCGCAACGAGTACTACAACCTTGAGGGCGGCGCCGAGGACGAGGACGCGGTCGACTTCAGCAGGGGGGACGCAGAGTCCACCAACGGCGGCATGTCACCAGGACAAGTCATCGACGTCTCATCTCACACCGGCGATGCATAGGCCAGTGCGGTGGCGGATTTGTTAAAATTATGCGTACTTAGGCTTTGTTTTTAATGTTGGTCTTTTGTTAGAGCAATGTTTAGGTCAACTTGCTCTGTTTAATTACTAAAATTGCTCGATTCAGTCTGTTGTACTCTCTTTTGTGTGCCCAAATTAGCAAGCAATGTTAAATTATGCAATGACGTAGCCGGGGAAATTTCCACCAAAACTTTGAATTATCAAACTCATCCCATGTGCGTAAAGCAGAAGAATTGTTTGTGATGCACACAATCGTTCAAAGTGAATGGTCCGGCGGCACCGTGTGCAAAGTTTCCCTCCACATTTCCAAAATTTTGGCCTACCGCCAAAATATCTACCCCGCCCCCTTCCCCCCTTCCGCACCCCCTTTTCTCCTCGACCACAAGTCACATTTCCCCTGTTTCCTCCTTCCTTCCTTCCTTGCTAAGCTATAGCCACTTCCTCGCTCTCGTCGTCTCGCATCCTACCGCTGGGGTCGCCATGGTCTTCTTCAAAGACCTCTCCAGCGGTTCCTCCTCCGGCGACTACTCCTTCACCACCCAGGTATGCCTCTCTTCTCTCTCTCTCTCTCGGGCTATGACTTGGAATGAAGGATTTTTACTTGGCGATCAATTTGAGTCATTTCTTCCTCTTGTAGCTCCCTAAGGCCACCAGTGGCATCGAATGGAGCGGGGTGGCTGAAGATCTATCTGCTTGTTGTGACCATCAATCTTCATGCGTGAAGCTAGTTGTGTTTGATTCTATAGACAGTGGGAGGAAGTTTCTGGCATGTGCAGAGAAGGTTAGACCCTCTTTCGTTGTTACAAATCATTTGTTAGATGTGATTCAGACACTGTCATGGTCCCAACCCATTCATACCACACCTTCAATCAAATGCATCCTAAGAGAGTGTCACAGTTTGTAGCTAGTATCTTAAATTGTTGCCATCTCATCAGCGGTGCCATTAGAAAATTATTTGGCACCGCTTCAGCAGTTTGTGCAACCAACTTTGGTCCACACATCCGAGTAGCCAAGCAGTAAAATACTAAATCTTTATGGCATGAAGGAACTGGGCATCGGAGCAACTACGTGCTCCGGAGTCCGGGTCCCTGATTTTTTTCCGCTGTATCGGCTCGCTAGTGCAGGGCACCGGTGCGAGATGTAGCAACACTTGTCTTTACCCCAGTTTTGGCATACTTAGTGGACGGCCTTAGTGCTATTAGTTCTATGTTACTAAATTTGTGCATGTACACACCTATTAGTATAAATATGTTGTCATCCAAACACTGTCGCTATGCTGTTGCAGTTATATTTACCTTCCTCATAAAATGTTCGATTTTTTATTTATTGTACATGAGTAAGAACTTGTAGCATCGTTGTAGTTAATTATAGCTTCTGATGTTCCAGAATTTGGTTGTTTTCTCAGTACCAATTATTTCATTTGCACATTGATCTTTTTGAGAAGATATGTCATATTTAACATGTTTCTTCAGTTTTTCAAATTAGAATTGGTGATTTTCTATGTTTCTATAAACCCATTTCCCCTACAATTGTACTGATCTAGTTTTAAATATTATAGGATGAACGGAAGTGTTCTTACTTGGAGTGGGTTGATCAAGAATGGCCACAGTCTTTGAAGATGTGCCTAGCGAAGCTCTGGAGCATGTATGAGGAAGAGAACACACGTAGGCTTAGAGAAAGTGTTTCCAACACTGAAGCATATTTCAAGATTCAGGATAAAAAGTTGAAGGTGGAGAATGAGCTCAGATTTTTTAAATCAGACTTTGCTAAGATGGTGTTGGCGAAGGAGGAGGCACTTTCCCAGTTGGCCCGTGCAAAACGGGTTCTTACTGAAATGAAAGCAGAGGTGGATAAGATGAGCCTGGATGATCTCGATTAGTGAAATGAATATATTGTTCTTATGAAGTTGAACTAGCTATATGTTGTGTTGTGCTGTTTTCATGTAGCTACCATACTGTGATGTTATAATATATTTATGTGCCTGATATGAAATTGGCAAACAGTTGTTCGATATGAAATGTGAATTTGCGTAATAGTGGAATTATTAATTGTAAACTAATAAAGCTGCTAAATGTGTCAAGGACCTTTGCAGACGGTTCTAGTAGAAAAAGCGCTTGCAATGGATAGCCCAATGCCACACAGTTTTCTTCATCAAATCGTGTGTAATATAGTTGATAAAAGCAAATAGTTAACCATGGCAAACCATGTGTGGTAGTTACACCTCTCACACATGAGCCTACACATAAAACTGTGTGGGATGTACGTCCGAACGGAAACGTTTTCCCTGGATTGACTATGTGAGATGTACATAAGAATGGAAACATATTTCTTGGATTAACTGTGTGTGATATACATACGAACGGAAATGTTTTTCTGAGATTCACCGTGTGGGATGTACATACATATAGAAATGATTTTCTCGGATTACCGTGTGGTATGTACATACCTACGGAAATGATTGGGTTTCGATGCCTCGCCCGATCGCACACGGCCCCAGCCTGGGTCCCAGGAGGGCCTATCCCCGATGATTTCTGGGTCGTGTGTGAAGGACACCATATCGCACACACTCACTTGGCGACGGTTCCAAATGCCGTCGCGGAAAGGGGTTAAAAACCGTTTGTTCAGGACCGACGCGCACCAGTGACACCTTGTGTGCTATCAAACATCACAACGTAACTAGGTGATTATAAAGATGCTCTACAGGTGTCTCTGAAAGTTTTTGTTGAGTTGTCATAGATTGAGATTAGGATTTGTAACTCCGTGTATCGGAGAGGTATCTCTGGGCCCTCGAGGTAATGCACATCACTATGAGCCTTGCAAGCAATGGGACTAATGAGTTAGTTACGGGATGATGCATTACGGAACGAGTAAAGAGACTTGCCGGTTACGAGATTGAACCAGGTATGATGATACTGACGATTGAATCTCGGGCAAGTAACATACCGATGACAAAGGGAACAACGTATGTTGTTATGCGGTTTGACTGATAAAGATCTTCCTAGAATATGTAGGAGCAATATGAGCATCCAGGTTCCGCTATTGGTTATTGACTGGAGATGTGTCTCGGTCATGTCTACATAGTTCTCGAACCCGTAGGGTCCGCACGCATAACGTTCAATGACGATTTGTATTATGAGTTATGTGATTTGACGAACCAAAGTTTGCTCGGAGTCCCGGATGAGATCACGGACATGAAGAGGAGTCTCGAAATGGACGAGACGTAAAGATTGACATATTGGAACGTTATGTTTGGACACCAGAATGGTTTTGGAAAGGTTCGGACATTTTTTGGAGTACCGGGGGATTACCAGAACCCCCGTGGGGGTTAATGGGCCTTCATGGGCCCTAGTGGAAGAGAGGAGGTGGCGTCCAGGTGGAGGCGCGCGCCCCCAAGCCCAAACCGAATTAGACTAGGGTTGGGAGGGCCGGCCCCCCTTTCCTTCTTCTCCTCCACCTCTTTCCCCTTCCCTCCTTCTTCGGAAAGGAAAGGGGTCGGGCCGAATCCTACTTGGACCGGGAGTCCAAGTAGGACCCCCCCTTGGCGCGCCCCCCTTGGGTCGGCCTCCTCTCCTCCCCCCTTTATATACGTGGGAGGGGAACCCCAAAGGCACACCAAGTCTTCTCTTAGCCGTGTGCGGTGCCCCCCTCCACAGTTACACACCTCGGTCATATCGTTGTAGTGCTTAGGCGAAGCCCTGCGTCGGTAACTTCGTCATCACCATCAACACACCGTCGTGCTGAGGAAACTCTCCCTTTTCCTCAACTAGATCAAGAGCTCGAGGGACGTCATCGAGCTGAACGTGTCCTGAACACGGAGGTGCCGTATGTTCGGTGCTTGGATCGGTTGAATCGCGAAGACATTCAACTACATTAACCGCGTTACTAAAACACTTCCGCTTTCGGTCTACGAGGGTACGTGGGCACACTCTCCCCTCTCGTTTCTATGCATATCCTAGATAAATCTTGCGTGATCTTAGATAAATTATTTGAAATACTGCGTTGCCCAACAGTGGCATCCGAGCCAGGTCTATGCGTAGATGTTATATGCATGAGTATAACACAATGAGTTGTGGGCGATAATAGTCATACTGCTTACCAGCAACGTCTTACTTTGATTCAGCGGTATTGTTGGATGAAGCGGCCCGGAACGACATTACATGACCGCGTTCATGAGACTGGTTCTACCGACGTGCTTTGCACACATATGGCTGGCAGGTGTCTGTTTCTCCAACTTTAGTTGAATCGAGTTTGACTATGCCTGATCCTTGTTGATGGTTAAAACAACACACTTGACGAAAAATCATTGTGGTTTTGATGCGTAGGTAAGAACGGTTCTTGCTAGAAACCTGTAGCAGCCACGTAACACTTGCAACAACAAAGTAGAGGACGTCTAACTTGTTTTTGCAAGGCATGTTGTGATGTGATATGGTCAAGACGTGATGAGATATAAATTGTTGTATGAGATGATCATGTTTTGTAAAAGTTATCGGCAACTGGCAGGAGCCTTATGGTTGTCGCTTTATTGTATGAAATGCAATCGCCATGTAATTGCTTTACTTTATCACTAAGCGGTAGCAATAGTTGTAGAAGTAATAGTTGGCGAGACGACAACGATGCTACAATGGAGATCAAGGTGTCAAGCCGGTGACGATGGTGATCATGACGGTGCTTTGGAGATGGTGATTGTAACGCCCAATATGCGACTATACTCCACACGTGTCGAGGCACGACTTGGGGTATAAGCGCATATTGGTATGGTCGCAAGAGTGGTCGTATCTTTGCTCATCTCATGTACTGAATAGATAGAATACGAGCGTTGGATTACAATCGCCACAATGTCACACAATATCATCAAGTTATACAATCATTCAAGATGAACACAAAGTCCGATTACGGAAGAAACCAAACAAATAAAAGAAAACCACCCACGCTAAATCCCGATAGACCCTACCGGGCAACACTACTGATCATCTGGAAAAGAAACGTAGTAACGGCCACGGTCCTCGTCGAACTCCCACTTGAGTTCAATGGCATCACTTGCATTAGTCTCGTCGGTACCTGCAACTATGTTTGTAGTATCTGTGAGCCACGAGGACTCAGCAATCTCAAAACCCACGATATCAAGACTATTTAAGCTTAAAGGTAAGATGTGGTTATATGGTGGAGTTGCAGCAAGCACTAAGCAAATATGGTGACTAACATACTAGTACAAGAGTAAGATGAGAAACTACGCAAAGGACGCAGAGCTAGAAGTGATCCTGAACTACTTACGTTCAAATATAACCCCACCGTGTTCACTTCTCGAACCTCGTCGAAAAGAGACCATCACGGTTACACACGCGGTTGGCGCATTTTAATTAAGTCAAGTGTCAAGTTCTCTACAACCGAATATTAGCAAATTCCCATCTGCCACATAACCGCGGGCACGGCTCTCGAAAGTTTAAACCCTGCAGGGTGTCCCAACTTAGCCCATGACAAGCTCATGATCCGCGGAGACAATCCTCCATCGCAGGACCCTCCGACTAGACTTGGAAACTCGGTGCACAAAACATTTCGACAATGGTAAAACAAGTCCAGCAAGACCTCCCAACGTGCCGACGCCCCGATAGGAGCCACGCGTATCTCGTCTCAGGCCACGATCAGATAGGTCAAGCTATGGGTAAAACCAAATACCTCATGTTTCCCCGAGGCGGCCCGGTTCGGACCAACACTCATGAGGAGCACTGGCCCGGGTTGTTGATTAAGAATCCTCGGGTTAATTACTCCCTATGAAAGTTTTAGTTATTATTAGGCAAATGGTAAAACCAATGTTGGGCCTTGCTGGAAGAGTTTTATTCAAAGCAGACTGTCAAGAGGGGCCCATAAACCCTCACCGTGTTAGGGACGCAAAATCAAGGAACATAACACCGGTATGACAGAAACTAGGGCGACAAGAGTGGAACAAAACACCGAGCAAAAGGCCAAGCCTTCCACCCTTTACCAAGTATATAGATGCATTAATTAAATAAGAGATATTGTGATATCCCAACATATTCATGTTCCAACATGGAACAACCTGCACTGCACCTGCAACTAGCAACACTATAAGAGGGGCTGAGCAAAAGCGGTAACATAGCCAAACAATGGTTTGCTAGGAAGGTGGGTTAGAGGCTTGACATGGCAATAAGGGAGGCTATATAACGAGTGGTAGGTAGCGCGACATAGCGATAGAACGAACAACTAGCAAGCAAAGATAGAAGTGATATCGGTGGTAATGATCATCTTACCCGCAAAGTTCTTAGGGTTGTCGAAAGCTTGCTCCTCGTAAATGTACTCAACAGGATCCTCATTCACGAACTCATATCCCGGCTCTACCCAAAGCAATAACACAAGAAATAGAACAACAATCAATCACGGTGCAATGTGCAAGCAACATGATGCAAGACATGGCATGGAATGCAAGGTATGATGTGCAATGCACATGGGTACTCCGGAAGGGAAAAGATGATCATGGCATTAAATTGGCAAACCAAGCATGCCACTGGATAGATTGAGAGATTTCAGTCGAAAACGATATAAAGATCACCGGGAACGGACGCACGGTTTGGAAATGACAAGCCAAACAAAATGCAACGCAATTTGCCGAAAATAGCAACATACCAACTTGGATGCAAAGTTTAAACATGCTACAACACCCAAACATGGAAACAAAATACATGATAGTGAAGTAAAGGTGAAGCTCCACAAATCATGAACACTGAGCTACTGCTAGAACTCACTAGAACAGGTCTGAAACAGCATGGCAAAAATGCAAATGCTAACTGATTTACAGACTTAGTGAAAATACTAAACATGGCATAAACAGCATCAGATTGCAAAGTTTAGAGCTAGTAACCTACATGCTGCAGGAACATAACATGGCAAACTTGAGCATGGCATGCTAGTACTAAAAGCAATGAACAAAACTCCCTTACTGAACTTGAGCCAAAGACCCACAGAAAAGATGATAGCATCAATGCAAACATGGCAAGTGATATGAACAGATTCAAACTTAGTAGAAATACATGGCATGGCAAAAGCAGATTCATGTAGGCATGTTTACGATCTTGTGCAACTCACCACAAAGCATTTCATGGCATAAAAAAGCAACCAACAGTAAGAAGACACATTTATGAAGGTAAACATGTAAAGAGCATGGTCATAGGATGCATGGATCACTAGCAAAACACATGGCAAAAATGAACTTCCTGTTAACAGACTGACATCAATATTATTTGGCAAAATGAGAGCATGGTAATGACAAGCTACAGTACCCCATAATTGCAAACAAAGCCATGGATGGATAGATCATAACAATATCTGCAAAACACCCTTACTGAGCATCATCAAAATACACATGGATTCACTTGTAGCATCAAATTAACATGGCAACATAATGTAGCAGGAAAAGACTTAGCAGAAAAACTAAGTCACTGAAATCAGCAACATCAAGTAACCAACTTTGCATGCTTGTGCTAGTCACCACAGAGCACATAAAAATACAAGGATTGCACCACTTCAAAGATGGCATGAAGATTCTCCTAAGACATGTCGACATGATGCTCAAAAGATAAACACACAAAATGTTATGGAAACGACAAATCAGCAAGTTATGATAGATTCCAGCAGATAACATCATTTAGCACTTTTGCAATGAAGATTAGGGCATCAATATGGACAGTAACATGCAAACAAACTACACCAACATGTAGAGCATCACGAGATGAACATTTAGATATATCCTATGCACAAACCGGAACTACGAGCATGAAGTTATGGCATGATGAAGGGGCACAGATCATCACAGATCTGGGGACTTAGCAATTTCACCTCACCGAGAAAGTCAACGGGCGGAGTGGATCGGGTCGGGTCCGGCGTGGATCAGGGCAGAGAAGGACCCGGGCCGGCGAGGCAACGGTGGTCGGCTCCGACGACGACGAGGGGGCGCCGGGGATGTCGGGCCGGCCGGATCCTGCGACCGCGCGCCTGCGGACGATGGCGGCAGGCGCGGGCGGCGTGACGGAGGCGGCGGACGGCGGGGAGGCACGGCGGAGGCGGCGGTCGGCGGCGGAGACGAGGCGGCGCGGGCGACGGACAGGCGGTGCGGGAGGCGCACAGCGAGGGGCGGCGGCTGATGGGCCGGGCGGGCCCCGCTTGGGCCGGGCGGGCCGCGCGGGCGACGTAGTGGACGGGCGGCGGCGGGTAACGTGGCTGACGGCGATTGGGCGCGAGGCGGCGGCTGGACACGTCCGGCCGGCGGCGGACGTGTCCGGCGTGGAGGTAGAGGTGGATCTAGGGTTTTTGCCCGGGATTTGAACGGGGGAGGCCTATTTATAGATTGTGGGAGCTAGGAGAGGGCTATTGAGGTGCAGTTTTCTCCCACACGATTGTGATCCAATGACGGAGAGCATGGAGGGGGTTTAGATGGGCTAGCGGGCTATTGTGGAGGGGTGTTGGGCTGCAAAGAGAGAAGGGTTTCGGCGGCTACATGGTTAACCATTGGGGCATCAAACGACCTCCAAGTGGAAAGAAATTTGACAGGCGGGCTACCGGTGATGTACCAAGGCCACTCGACAAATCTCGGCCCATTCCCAGAACATTCTTCTCCTGCTCACGAAACGAGATCCGAGAGGTGCATCGGGTGCATGTGTGAGTGTCGGAGTTCGAAACGGACAACGGGGAAAAATGATCGGATGCAAGAGACGAACACAAATGCAAATGAGATGCACATGATGACATGAGATGAAATGCATGACATGAACAAAATGCAAAAGGAGGACAAACCCAACCACAGAGGATATAACATATAACATTGCCGGAAATGGCAAGAGTTGGAGTTACAATTATGGAATGTTACATCCGGGACGTTACAGAGATCAAAGGCACAAGATGATCATGGGCATATCATATCACTTATTTTGATTGCATGTGATGTTTATCCTTTATGCATCTTATTTTTCTTAGTACGGCGATAGCATTATAAGATGATCCCCCACTAAATCTCAAGGTACAAGTGTTCTCCCTGAGTATGCACCGTTGATATAGTTCGTCGTGCCGAGACACCACGTGATGATCGGGTGTAATAAGCCCTACATTCACATACAACGGGTGCAAGCTAGTTTTGCATGTGCAGAATACTCGGGTTAAACTTGACTGGCCTAGCATATGCAGATATGGCCTCAGAACACTGAGACCGAAAGGTCGAACGTGAATCATATAGTAGATATGATCAACATAGTGATGTTTACCTTTGAAAACTACTCCATCTCACGTGATGATCGGACATGGTTTAGTTGATATGGATCACGTGATCATTTAGATGACTAGAGGGATGTCTATCTAAGTGTGAGTTCTTAAGTAATATGATTAATTGAACTTTAATTTATCATGAACTTAGTACCTGATAGTATTTTGCATGTCTATGTTGTTGTAGATCAATGGCCCATGCTACCATTCCCTTGAATTTTAATGCATTCCTAGAGAAAGCTAAGTTGAAAGATGATGGTAGAAACTACACAGACTGGGTCCGTAACTTGAGGATTATCTGAAGGAAATATGCCCTAGAGGCAATAATAAAGTTGTTATTTATATTTCCTTATATCATGATAAATGTTTATTATTCATGCTAGAATTGTATTAACCATAAACTTAGTACATGTGTGAATACATAGACAAACAGAGTGTCACTAGTATGCCTCTACTTGACTAGCTCGTTAATCAAAGATGGTTAAGTTTCCTAACCATAGACATGAGTTGTCATTTGATAAACGGGATCACATCATTAGAGAATGATGTGATTTACTTGACCCATCCGTTAGCTTAGCATTATGATCGTTTAGTTTATTGCTATTGCTTTCTCCATAACTCATACATGTTCCTATGACTATGAGATTATGCAACTCCCGAATACCGGAGGAATACTTAGTGTGCTATCAAACGCCACAATGTAACTGGGTGATTATAAAGATGCTCTACAGGTATATCCGATGGTGTTTGTTGAGTTGGCATAGATCGAGATTAGGATTTGTCACTCCGATTGTCGGAGAGGTATCTCTGGGCCCTCTCGGTAATGCACGTCACTATAAGCTTAGCAAGCAATGTGACTAATGTGTTAGTTATGGGATGTTGCATTATGGAACGAGTAAAGAGACTTGCCGATAACGAGATTGAACTAGGTATGATGATACCGACGATCGAATCTCAGGCAAGTAACAACAACGTATGTTGTTATGCGGTTAGACCGATAAAGATCTTCATAGAATATGTAGGAACCACTATGAGAATCCAGGTTCCGCTATTGGTTATTGACCAGAGACGAGTCTTGTTCATGTCTACATAGTTCTCAAACCCATAGGGTCCGCGCGCTTAATGTTCGATGACGATCGGTATTATGAGTTTATGTGTTTTGATGTACTGAAGGTAGTCCGGAGTCCCGGATGTGATCACGGACATGACAAGGAGTCTCGAAATGGTCGAGACATGAAGATTTATATATTGGAAGGTTATGTTTGGAAACCGGACCGACATTACATGATCGCGTTCATAGGACTGGTTCTACCGATGTGCTTTGCACACAGGTGGCTGGCGGGTGTCAGTTTATCCAACTTTAGTTGAATCGGATTCAATGAACAAGGTTCTTTCTGAAGATCAAAAAGAAATCACTATACCGTGTTGTGGTTTTTGATGCGTAGGTAAGAACGATTCTTGCTAAGCTCGTAGCAGCCACGTAAAACTTGCAACAACAAAGTAGAGGATGTCTAACTTGTTTTGCAGGGCATGTTGTGATATGGTCAAGATGTCATTATATAAATTGTTGTATGCGATGATCATGTTTTGTAACATAGTTATCGGCAACTGGCAGGAGCTATATGGTTGTCACTTTATTGTATGAAATGCAATCGCCAAGTCATTGCTTTACTTTATCACTAAGCAGTAGCGATAGTCGTAGAAGCAATAGTTGGCGAGGCGACAACTATACTACGATGGAGATCAAGGTGTCAAGCCGGTGGCGATGGTGATCATGACGGTGCTTTGGAGATGGAGATCAAAGGCACAAGATGATGATGATGGCCATATCATATCACTTATATTGATTGCATGTGATGTTTATTCTTTATGCATCTTATTTTGCTTAGTACGGCGGTAGCATTATAAGATGATCTCTCACTAAATTTCAAGGTATAAGTGTTCTCCTTGAGTATGCATCGTTGCTACAGTTCGGTGTGCCGAGACACCACGTGATGATCGGGTGTGATAAGCTCTACGTTCACATACAACGGGTGCAAGCCAGTTTTGCATAAGCAGAATACTCAGGTTAAACTTGACGAGCCTAGCATATGCAAATATGGCCTCGGAACACTGAGACCGAAAGGTCGAGCGTGAATCATATAGTAGATATGATCAACATAGTGATGTTCACCATTGAAAGCTACTCCATCTCACATGATGATCGGACATGGTTTAGTTGATATGGATCACGTGATCATTTGGATGACTAGAGGGATGTCTATCTAAGTGGGAGTTCTTAAGTAATATGATTAATTGAACTTATGAACTTAGTACCTGATAGTATTTTGCATGTCTATGTTGTTGTAGATAAATGGCCCGTGCTACTGTTCCTTTGAATTTTAATGCGTTCCTAGAGAAAGCTAAGTTGAAAGGCGATGGTAGCAACTACACGGGCTGGGTCCGTAACTTGAGGTTTATCCTCATTGCTGCACAGAAGAATTACGTCCTGGAAGCACCGCTAGGTGCAAAGCACGCTGCAGGAGTGTCGGTGTCAAAACCGGCGGATCTCGGGTAGGGGGTCCCGAACTGTGCGTCTAGGCCGGATGGTAACAGGAGGCAGGGAACACTTTGTTTTACCCAGGTTCGGGCCCTCTCGATGGAGGTAATACCCTACTCCTGCTTGATTAATATTGATGATATGGGTGGTACAAGAGTAGATCTACCACGAGATCAAGGAGGCTAAACCCTAGAAGCTAGCCTATGGTATGATTGTTGTGTATGGAGTTGATTGCCTACGGACTACAACCCTCCGGTTTATATAGACACCGGATAGGGTTAGGGTTACATAAAGTCAGTTACAATGGTAGGAGATCTTGAATATCCGCATCGCCAAGCTTGCCTTCCATACCAAGGAAAGTCCCATCCGGACACGGGACGAAGTCTTCAATCTTGTATCTTCATAGTCCAGGAGTCCGGCTGAAGGTATAGTCCGGCTACCCGAACACCCCCTAATCCAGGACTCCCTCAGTAGCCCCTGAACCAGGCTTCAATGACGACGAGTCCGGCGCGCAAATTGTCTTCGGCATTGCAAGGCGGGTTCCTCCTCCAAGTCCTTCATAGAAGATTGTAAACACCAATAGTAGTGTCCGGCTCTGCAAAATAAGCTTCCACATATTGCCATAGAGAGAATAATATTAACACAAATCAAATCTGCTGACGTATTCCGCAGTGCGTCATCACACTAGAGCCAAGTCCTTCACCCGAATCATTTTTACTTTTCCACCTCAGCATGTTTTGCGAGGCGGTTTCCTTGGCACGTCTTGTCAAAGCAGAGATCGTGTGCCCCCCTTTTACGGGATTCTCATCAATATGGACGTGGGTAACCCAATTGTGCCCGTTAGCATGTTTTCTCGATTAAAGGCGAGTCCCAAACGGTTACGGGGAGGGCTCCTAGTATTCAACCTCTTATAAAGAGACCAAGGCTTTACTCCTTTTTTCAATCTCAAATGAGTTCGCCCGTCGCCTCGAGTTCCAACACCCTAGGCTCCAGATTCTAGGCGCTTCGGACCTTCGACAATGTCCGGTTCCGACCTTCAAGGCCGATGGATGCCCTCCTCCATCACGGAGGAGGACGTGCTAAAGTTGAGAGAGGCTAAGTTCTTGACCGCTGAAATTCCGCATAGGTTACCTGCTCAAAGGCAGGCTATTCCCAGTCCCCAGCCCGGTGAGAGCGTAGTGTTCATGTCTAACTTCCTTCGGGGGTTAGGCTTCCCGATGGATCCCTTCGTGAGGGGGATGCTGTTTTTTTACGGGCTGGAATTTCATGACTTAGCTCCGGAGTCCATCCTCCACATTTCCTCATTCATCGTTGTGTGCGAAGCGTTCCTTCGTGTTACTCCTCACTTCGGATTATGGCTCAAGACTTTTGGAGTGGAGCCGAAGATGATCGAGGGACGGCACGCAGAGTGCGGAGGTGCTGTCATAAGTAAGAATTCTGATGCTCCATGGCCCGAGGGCTCCTTTCAAGAGGAGCTCGGCTTGTGGCAACGAGAATGGTTCTATATCACCGCTCCCAGGAGCGCCAAGTGGGCGGCGCCTCCTGCCTTTCGCTTGGGTCCCCCATCACGGCTAGCGTCATGGGTCAACAAAGGATTAGATTGGGGTTTTCCCAAAGACGTGCCCCTGCTACAGGGCCGAATTAAGGATCTCTTGGAAGGAGACCTCAGCTTGGTCAAGGTGACGCAGGTCATGCTGATTCGCCGAATATTGCCCGGCAAACGTCGCCCCCTTCGCCTGTGGGAGTTTAATCCAGATTGACCGCGAGCTCTCCAGAACTTTATGGGCGCAACGCCCGCGGAGATGTATAGACTGTTCTTCGGATCACAAGAGATGTGTCCGTATTTAACCGAGGACGCAGGCCTAAGCTGCAATCGCCCGGATACTCAAGTAAGCAACCTTGTGACCGGACCTTCTATCCGTATAATTGTCATAAACTTGCCCCTAAAAGAGCCGTCCTTTTAAACAGGAGTGGATAGCGAAGTCAAAGCTGATTAGGTGTCCGGCTCCCCTTCCTGAAACCAGGCCAGATCCTATGCTGGTCAGGATGCTGGAGATAATGCCTTTGGAGGGGGAGGACAAGGAAGCTATGGCCTCCTCGAAGGAGGCTGCTCCGAAGGGAGGAACCGACAATTCCTCTCCTAAGGGGAAGAAGAGAGCCGCCTCTGACGACCGGGAAACCATGGCCTCAAAACGGGGGAGAAAATCCTCGTCAGAGGGTCCGACGCCGGGGAGTTCCTCAGCCGGACTACGCCCTCAAGGGGATCAGCCCTCCAGCGAGCCGTAAGTAGAGAGAGGTTTTCCTTTTGAGGGATGAGAGAAATCCTTGACTTATATCTAAGAAGATTAACCGAAATTTTACCTTGTAGCTCGGACCTCAGCCCTTCTCAGCAGAGCTTGTCTTCGGGGGATCTTCTTCCGGAGATGATGGAGAGCGGGACGCCTCCCCTGCCGTACTGCCTAGCGAGGCGGGCGACCCTGAGGTGTCATCGCGGAGGGTTTCTCTGAATCTGGCAGGGGCGGAAGATAGCTATGTGGCCCCCCAAGGCTCTCCGCGTCCAGCCTTCGAAAGAGGCCATAGGACAAGTCCAGCACCGTCTGGTGCTCGGCCGGAGGAGCTGAAGACTCTGCTGGGGCGAGCTTCTATCTCAGAGGAGCACCGTGCATTGATGGGCACGATGATTGAAAGGATTTCATCCGCAGAAAGTGGATTGCATGAGGCCGTCAAAAGTTTACTGACGGTTTTTGAGGTACGTTAGATAATGTACACTTTTGTCAGTTGCGCATAAGTAAGATGCGCCCTGTGTAGATAGTAGCCCCTGAGACTCTGCGCGTTGTCAAGAAATGACGGCACGCAGAGGATCATAATCCCAGGTCTAAGATGTCGCCTTTGAATGTAGGTGGCGAGGTGTCCGGAATCAAGCTGAACTGATGATGTGGCCGAACTAAAGCGGCAACTAGACGTGGCAGATGCCGACATCGCGCTTGTCAACAAGCGGCTTGATGAGGCTCAAGGTATGTAATTCTTCGGGCGGCATTAGGTAAGAGGAGCTTCATGCCAGTGTCTTACAATGAGTGTGTGCTTAACGCAGATGGTACGGCCGCCGTGGAGAATCTTAGGGCAGAGCTTGCCCGAGCTAAGGAGCAAGCCAGAAAAAGCGATGCGGCTGCCGAGAAGGCCCTTGAAGAGCTGAGAGCCGAACAAGCTGCTCACTGCCGAAGCAAACAAGAGATGGCCGAGATGGCCGAGAAGTTAAAGAGCGCTGCAGACCGTTGCAAACTTTTTGAGAAAGAATACCGGGCGAGACAGACGGACTTAGAGAAGGCCGTTGCCGATGCCAAGGACGCTCGCTCTGCGATGAGAGCTGCGAAGGAGGAGTTGCGTCAGGCTGAACAGATTGCGGCTGGAAAGCCCTTTATGCTGCGGAGGAAGTTTTGTGATCCGAAGTTTTCTCCGTTGGACCGGATGTGGAGTGTGGAGGATACCTATCTGGACTTGTCAGCGAGTGCTGCTGATGCGACCGAACACTTTCAAGATCAGAAAGATCGCGAAGTGGAAAAGCTTTTCTGGTCGCAATTTCACAATCCAGAGCGTCCACTGGCAGTGGATGATCGTTTGGCTCAATGGGCCGAACTGAATAGGTTGTATGGACTCACCATGAAATATGTCATGGCTCACCTGTGGCCGGGGATATCAGAGCCGAAGAGTTATTTCAGCTTGGTGCAGCAATTCCTTGACGCGGTGCCGCGTATAAATGCAATGAAGAGGTCAGCATGCATAGAGGGCGCTAGGATGGCTCTTGCCCGTGTTAAGACATACTGGGCAGAGATGGAGACCACCATTGTTGCGTCCCGAGATTCGGACAAAAGCCGAGTACCCTCCGAGCACTATTTTCAGGAAGTTCTTGAAGGCGCTCGTGTAATAGAGACGCAGTGCCCGAAAGATGCTATGTTATGATAGCATATGTAATTATAAAGTAATATTTTGATAAACTGTAGTGGCCTATTTTATACTTGTGCCTCCAAGTATTGGGAACACCTCCTGTGCGGCCG
>NC_041390.1:133584150-133601926 GCF_002162155.2 Triticum dicoccoides | reverse complement strand
CAGTCGTTGGCTTCAGCCCCCACGCACATAGTGCGGGGGTGCTCGCAGAAGATGCATTTTCACACTTAACCCAACGTCTTGGTCCTACAAAGGAGGTGATAGCGCAGCGGGCCAGACAACCGGACTATAATGCTTTAACACTTTCACTTAGCCATAGGAGTTTGACAATGAGACTCTTTAGGTAGCTCCTTGGTGGCAACTGCGCTCGTCCGAGTTCGGGGCGCGTATGTGCCTGACCGGGAAGCGGCCCTTCGTTAAAGCGGAGGAATCCGATAGATTCCGATAGGTCATCGAGTGGCTGACCAGTCTCACGCTACATCATGACAGTCAGTTTTCGGCTTTCTCTACTGAGGTGCTCGCCCGGCCGAACCGGGGGGCACAATCGCAGTAGTTCTCCTGGTGCTACCTTAGCCGATAGAGCGGAACGTAAGGTAGCCGAACTCAGGAGCCGGGCAACCCAACATTTGACCAAAGACATGATTCGGAGCTGATGCATATAATGCCAAAACTCGCGACGCCGAACACTCCCTAAGGTGTTCGGTCTTTATGAGTGGGGGCGAAACAACACTCTTTATTAAAAAATCCCCTAGTGTCCAGGTACGTGCAAAAATTCTAACGTGGCCACATGCCAAGATGCCAGCTTCCTCCTTGGTTATATCAGAAAGAAAAAACTAGGGGATGTGTAGCAACAAGAGACAGTAAAAAAGGTTTACGCAGGGTCTTAATCTAAAAAGAATCCTTTAGGACGGGTCCCTACTGCATGTCCGCACCTGTGTCTCCGTTGTGCCGTATCCTGGACGGGCGCCGCACGACGTTCATCTGTAAAAGAGAGGAACTGAATTGAAAATGGGTCGTGCCGAAAAAAGTTTAAAATAAACAAAGTATAAAGTAAGATATATTGAGCTTTATTGTCTCTTATTGTATATGCGTTGAGCCCCTAGTGCGGGGGTATATGGCTTCTAGGCCTGCATCAATGATGATTTTGCACCGAACTCGTCTATCCGTGTTCGTGGTCTTTAATGACATATTTCGAAGTTTTCTGGCCGGTGAGGCCATTTTGCTGTGGGGTTGTCAAAGCGGCCGCACAGTCCTCCGCTTGGGGAGGCGCACTTTAGTGCTTCCCCTTCAAAGAGATGATGCCTC
This sequence comes from Triticum dicoccoides, assembly GCF_002162155.2. Classification (NCBI taxonomy): domain Eukaryota; kingdom Viridiplantae; phylum Streptophyta; class Magnoliopsida; order Poales; family Poaceae; genus Triticum; species Triticum dicoccoides. The sequence goes on along the minus strand of NC_041390.1, from coordinate 133,600,783 downwards.
GTGGGCTGCGCATCTTAAGCGTAAGAGATGCATAATGCGGTATTGTGTTAAAGCGAGCGAAAGCTTCGCGTCCCAGTAGTGCTTGATAGCGACTTGAGAACGGGACAGATATGGAAGGTCAGCTTTTCGCGTCGGAGGTTATCGGCAGAGCCGAATATCACTTCGAGCCGGAGAAAACCCATACAATGGGTGTTCGGACCAGGTATTACCCCTTGAAAGGAGGTTTTGCTGCGCGGATTCTTGCTGGGTTTATCCCCATGTGCTGGATTGTATCCTGATATATCAGGTTTAGTCCACTGCCGTCGTCCATAAGGACATTTGAAAACTGGAGTCCGCCAATTATTGGATCGAGTATCAAGGCAGTCCAGCCTACATTCTTGATATTCCTAGAATAATCTAGCTGATCGAAGATGATCGGTTTTGACAACCAGTGGCAGGACCCTTTGGGGATGGGCCGTGTGGTGCGTACCTTTACGGGCACCGCACGTTTTGTTATGTGAAGTGAGTTCACTGTTTTTACTTCTTGTGGGAAGTTCTTTTGTTTCCTGGTGCTCTGCTTTTGGGGTTCATCCTCATCTTCGCTTGGTGTGTCGAGCCCCTTGTGTTCGGCATTGAGTCTGTCGGATTGTTTGAAAACCCAACAGTCTCTGTGGGTATGGTTAGCAGGCTTCCCGGGAGTACTGTGTATCTAACATATCCTATCCAGGATTTTATTTAGGTTGGATGGATCATCCCTGTTATCCTGGGGAGGCGATTTTTCCTGTTTTTGTCGTGAGCCTTTGAATCCGGCATTGACTGCCGTGCTCTTTGGACTTTTGTCCTTAGTCCAGCGACGGTCCTTGTTGCATCGCAGTTTTCCGTTTCCATCCCTAGTTTCAGATGTACTTGGGTCGCTGGGGCTGCACCTTGCATCCCATCTGTCCTCCCCTGCACAAAAGCGGGTCATGAGGCTTGTTAGTGCGGCCATTGTTCTTGGCTTTTCTTGGCCGAGGTGTCTGGCGAGCCATTCGTCTCGGACGTTATGCCTGAAAGCTGCTAAGGCTTCGGCGTCCGGACAGTCGACTATCTGATTCTTTTTAGTGAGGAATCTATTCCAGAACTGCCGAGCTGATTCTCCGGGTTGTTGAGTTATGTGACTAAGATCGTCTGCATCCGGAGGGCGGACATAGGTCCCTTGAAAGTTTGCTCGGAAAGCATCCTTGAGCTCTTCCCAGCTTCCAATTGTGTTTTCGGGAAGGCTTTTAAGCCAATGCCGGGCTGGCCCTTTAAGCTTAAGGGGTAGATATTTTATGGCGTGGAGATCATCTCCTCTAGCCATGTGTATGTGGAGGATATAATCCTCGATCCAAACTCCAGGGTCTGTTGTTCCATCATATGCCTCTATGTTTACGTGTTTGAATCCCTCTGGGAATTCATGGTCCAGGACCTCATCGGTGAAACATAGGGGGTGTGCGGCGCCCTTGTATTTGGGTGTGCCGGATTCTGATGATGGCTTCATAGCGTTGCTTACGAGAGCTTGCTTTCTTGGCCCATAAATGGACCTGACTGGGCCATGATGCGAATCCTTAAGTGGGTCGCATGCCGATTTAGGTGCGGCGCCGCTTGCCGCTTTATGGGGTCGTCTATCCGACCGTGTGGCTTTTTCGTTTTTTGAATGCGAGGGCTCTAGGGCCTCTTCGTCGAATTCAGGCAGTAGCTTTCTTTTCGGATAGCTTTTAGTGCAGCGACTATCGCCGTACTTATCTGTGGTATTGATTACTTTGCTCCATCTAATCCGGAGTGCATCTTCCGCTGTTTTTAGCTTCCGCTTCTGCTTTTTTAGGCCGCGTGCAGTTGCAACGAGCCTCTCGTGGAGATTCTTCTGCTCCATAGGTTTATTCGGTGTGAGGTCGTCCAGAATGTCGTTTTCGCCGGAGGAGGGATGTTCGGTTTCTCTATCCGTGTTGCCCTGTTCGGACGGTTGCTCTAAGGCCTGCTCGGCGTCTACCGGCTCGTCCTGCTCTATGGCTGGGTTTTTGTCGAGGCGGGGCTTCGGTCGTCGTTTACGCCGACGCTTTGATTGCTTTTCGGGGGGTCGATCTCCCATCCCATCCCCTTTTTCCTCGTTGTCGTTTCCTTTAGGGGTATCCACCATGTACACATCGTGAGATGAGGTGGCTGTCCAATGCCCTATGGGCGTTGGTTCGTCGGTATCTCCTGCATCGTCATCCATGTTGTCGATGTCTCTGGAGTCGAAGTTGAGCACGTCGTTTAAATTGTCGACAGTGGCTACCAACTGGGTTGTGGGTGGGCTTTGAATTTCTTCATTGTCCGTATCCCATCCTTGCTGACTGTAGTTCGGCCAAGGCTCTTCTGATAAGGATAGAGACTTGAGAGAGTTCAGGATATCGCCACAAGGCGAGTGCTAAAAGATGTCTGCGGCGGTGAACTCCATTATCGGCGCCCGATCGGATTCGATTGGCAGGGGCGCGGGAGGTTCGGAGTCCGGGGAGGAGTCCGGATCCTTGGAGTCATGGGTAGTGCAGAGTGCGGGGCTAGCGTTCGGCTCGATCGATTTCAGGATCGCAGCCCCCGAGGTGACGTCCAACCACTCATCCTCAATTGGTGCAATAGGCTCCGAGTTAGGGGTCGGAACCGATGCGTGTGCGGCCTCCAGGACACTGTCCAGGGGCAGAGCTAGATCATGCCCCTCAAGATAGTGCGGCGCGCTTGGCCGTGGCTCGAGCCCGTCGAAGATCAAGTCTCCGCGGATGTCAGCCGTGTAGTTTAAGCTTCCAAACTTGACTTGATGGCTAGGGGCGTAGCTTTCGGTCTGCTCCAGGTGGCCGAGCGAATTGGCCCGCAGAGTGAAGCCGCCGAAGACGAAGATCTGTCTGGGGAGAAAAGTCTCACCCTGGACCGTATCGTGGTTGATGATTAAAGGAGCCATCGGGCCTAAAGGCGACGACACAGAGGAACTCTCAGTGAAAGCACCAATGTCGGTGTCAAAACGGCGGATCTCGGGTAGGGGGTCCCGAACTGTGCGTCTAGGCCGGATGGTAACAGGAGGCAGGGAACACTTTGTTTTACCCAGGTTCGGGCCCTCTCGATGGAGGTAATACCCTACTCCTGCTTGATTAATATTGATGATATGGGTAGTACAAGAGTAGATCTACCACGAGATCAAGGAGGCTAAACCCTAGAAGCTAGCCTATGGTATGATTGTTGTGTATGGAGTTGATTGCCTACGGACTACAACCCTCCGGTTTATATTGACACCGGATAGGGTTAGGGTTACATAAAGTCGGTTACAATGGTAGGAGATCTTGAATATCGCATCGCCAAGCTTGCCTTCCACGCCAAGGAAAGTCCCATCCGGACACGGGACGAAGTCTTCAATCTTGTATCTTCATAGTCCAGGAGTCCGGCTGAAGGTATAGTCCGGCTACCCGAACACCCCCTAATCCAGGACTCCCTCAAGGAGCAACTCCAGATGTTATGAACGTCTGTCAGAGCAAAGCAGATGACTAATCGATAGTTTAGTGTGCCATGCTTTACGGCTTAGAATCGGGACTTCAACGATGTTTTGAACGTCATGGAGCATATGAGATGTTCCAGGAGTTGAAGTTAATATTTCAAGCAAATGCCCGGATTGAGAGATATGAAGTCTCCAATAAGTTCTATAGCTGCAAGATGGAGGAGAATAGTTCTGTCAGTGAACATATACTCAGATTGTCTGGGTACCACAACCACTTGACTCAACTGGGAGTAAATCTTCCTGATGATAGTGTCATTGACAGAGTTCTTCAATCACCGCCACCAAGCTACAAAAGCTTCATGATGAACTATAATATGCAAGGGATGGATAAGACTATTCCCGAGCTCCTCGCAATGCTAAAGGCTGCGGAGATAGAAATCAAGAAGGAGCATCAAGGGGGGCGTGAGCAAATATTATTTTTGCACTAGCGCTCGTCCTGCGCAGGTTGCCACCCCCACTACATCAACACACGTGACTGACTCATTATCCGTGCCCATGGCCAAATTGCCTACGTCTATGACGTTTCCAACGCCACGGTCGACTCTCTCGTCTGGACTGGCTTACAACACCGCTGCCGACTCTTCCCGTCCGCACCGGCTTACAACGCCGCGGCCGACTCATCTGTCTGCTCCCGCGGTCGATTCGACCGTGATTGATTCCATCTTCACCATGGTGATCATCAACTTCACGGTGGATAATTTCTGGCCTAACATATTAGGTTAAATCCATCCAGTGTGTTTTTATATTGCTTTCTTTAAAAAGAGTGATTACTTTGTCTTGTGAAGTTCTCCAATGCAGGACAAGTTGTCTATTGCAAAAGGGATTATTATATCATTGAGCTATTGAATGACTCATGCCGTTTATATCATGGTCAAATATGGATAATCTCAAGACAACTCCTCGAGTTGTTTTAAGACTCAGGGTCTACAATGACATGACTCTCGGTTTAAAATCCCGGTTCAAGAAGAATTTATCTCTCGCAAGTTCGAGTTCTCAGAAGAATTAAAGGTTGCCAAAGAGAACTTGCTGCCATGATGCACGGTTCAAACATGGGTATCCTGCCTTATGGGCTCATCTTATTATGGTCACTTGGGGGCTTCCTGCTTGTATTCGAAGCATAGCTGTAAATATCCCTCTTGATCGGTGCAATGCCATACTTATAATCACTTGGGGGCTTCCTGTTCAAACATAGGTGTATTCACCAAAGAGAACATAGCGTTACTACCCTTTTGATCCGGTGCAACGCCACGAGTATGGTCACTTGGGGGCTTCCTGATTGTATTTGAATCATAGCGTTACTACCCTCTTGACCAAATATGTCACTTGGGGGCTTCCTGTTCAAACATAGGTGTATTCACCAAAGAGAACATAGCGTTACTACCCACTTGATCTTGGTAATTCGCCTATCAAGCCAATATGGTAATGCCATAAGAGCACAGTCTGGTTATCTTGGTAATTTGGCTATCAAGCCAATATGAAAATTCATAAGAGCACAGCTCTAGTTATCCTGGTAACTCGGCTACGAAGCCAAAATGACAAATTCGTAAGAGCACAGCTCTAGTTACCTTGGTAATTCGGCTACCAAGCCAATATGATAATTTCATGAGAGCACAGCTCTGATTACCTTGATAATTCGGCTACCAAGCCAATATGATAATTTCATGAGAGCACAGCTCTGATTACCTTGGGATTTCGGCTATCAAGCCAGTATTATAACTTCACATGAGCATAGCTCTAACCTACTTGGCGGATTAATGACCGGGTTACACAGATCAAAGAGAGTCTGATTGCATAGAACAGCTCAAACATAGGTTTATGGTGACCCGGCAGCATATTATGGTATTAAGTACTTGGAATTATTCGTCTTCTAAGTTTTGGGTTATCACCCTTACTGCATTGGTATGATAAGTCGGCAGTATGAGCAAACATCACAGGTATGATATTTTGTTATGATTATATAAGGTTGTGATTAAACCGGCCCTGGCTTTAGATGTTAAGTCACCAGGGCATGTATTGTTTAAACTCTATGCAGGATTTGCGGAACTATGACTTATATAAATAATTAAGTTCAAACTCATCATCAAAATTGATGTTTCAAATGGGTTATCCATTTTGGATTTTCTCAAAGGCTATAAGCCGCCGAGTTATAAAAATTCCGGCTTACGATGAATTCGCATTAAGTCACCATCGTCCAAGAGCCACTGAGTATTTGAAACTCCGGATTTACTTGTCAACTAATAAGGTATTCAAATCTTTAATAGCCAAAATTGGCTAGATTTTCATGATGATATTGAATGATTGAGGTTTTCATACCGGATTATATTATTCAAATCTTTAATAGCCAACATGGCTGATTTTTTTATTATGGTTATCAACAACCAATATTATGATTGAGGTTTTCAAAGTCGCTTCAGTGCAATGGCTATTATTTTATCAATGGACATAATTTATTCTACAATGGAAGGAATAGTCCCGAGTTGCTGCAGGCTTACGACCCGGCACTTGGGGGCTACATTATTCAAGTTGAGATTACATCAAATATGCAAGTCTCATTCACTGCCAGCATGCACCATGGCACTTGGGGGCTAATGCAAAGTCATTTTGTGCTCACCTTATTGAAGACCCGACTCATCACATTATAATGAGCCGGCCCTTGGGGGCTACCAATTGCTCATGTCAACAATTCAAGGTACACAAATCTTAAATCCATTATATTGAAAGATCCACTACTCAGTCGGAAGAGTACAAAGCTATTAACCTTATGGACGTGGGTTCGAGCCCCATGGAGAGGATTACATCATATGATATTATTTTCAATGAAGTATATATAAAGTCCCAGCTCAGTATTATCTTACTAAGCCGGCCCTTGGGGGCTATACATTGATGTTCAAGTCTACATAATCATATCTATAAAGTCCCTGCTCATTATTGCATAATGACCCGGCCCTTGGGGGCTACACTGGTTGAAGTTTTTATGAGCATAAGGCAATTACAAGTCCCAGGTTGCTGCAAGCATGACAACCTGGCACTTGGGGATTACATATGTGGAATACTCAGTTTTGACTACTGACTGCAATGAACAACTGGGATTTCTTCAAGATTGAAATATTTATATTGAAGCAAGTCTTAAGTTGTTGTTACGCTACCTTCTTAAGACTTGGGGGCTACAAGTGATATGCATATAAGAGGTACATTTTCAAGATTCATGTTAACTACAATTATGACCCGGTGTCACCAAAATTTACAAGCCGACAATTTTGGCAATGATAAACCGGCAAGTTTTACATCTTCAAGCCGGCCGAAGAATCAGATGAGTATTTCAAAGACCAATATTTTTTAAGCATTGGGAGCTGAGTCAAATGAATTATTCTTCACTATTTTTCTCTATGAGAAACCAACGTCAGCAAATTGATTATGAAGTTGGCCTATTGAGCCGGATTTTCTAGAAGAAGGAAATGACAATGAATTAAGGATGATTAGGTGTCGGCTTACAAAAGCATAATCTGTCAAAATTGTTCTTGTGTTTGTTTACAAGATCAGTTTAACATGGATAAATCCAAATTAAACTAGGGGCTAATGTCGGGGATATACTCCGCGGTATGACCCGGCTGGAGATATGACCCGACCGGGACCTGGTGTTTTATTGGTAACCCGGAAGATGATAAGCCAGATGGTAAGTCGGATGTTAAGCCGGCAGACGTTAAGCCAGATGTTAAGCCGGCAGATGATAAGCCAGATGATAAGTCAGATGGTAAGCCGGCAGACGTTAAGCCAGATGTTAAGCTGGCAGATGATAAGCCATATGGTAAGTCAGATGGTAAGCCGGCAGACGTTAAGCCAGATGTTAAGCCAGACGGTAAGCCAGATGGTAAGTCAGATTGTAACAGAGTCGCCCGACACAGTTAATAAGCCTGAGATGTTAAGAAGCCCAAGACGTTAAGAAGCCCATGATGAGAAGTCAGAATAGTTTAAGTCCCAATCCGAGTTGGACTCTATATGTAACCCGCCCCTTCAACTTATATAAGGAGGGGTAGGGCACCCCAAGAGGGAGAGGTAGGCAAACAATCGCTAAGGTCGGACACAACTAGGAGAGCTGGTTTACGGCGACTCCCTCGTGATGATAATGAGACCTGGCCACAAACAGCATGTAGGGTTTTTACCGGATGATGTTTCCCAGGGCCCGAAGCTGTCTAAGCCCTTGTCTTGTGTTGCGTCTCTCGATTCCGACAAACCCCGTTCAAGCTACCACATAGATGTGTTGGCCTCACGACTAAGTCCTCACACTAGGACATCTGCCGTGACAATTCCACGACACCCTTCTTGCAAAGATGACGTCGTGGAAACGCTTCGTGAAGGCCCGTACGATGGCCACCCCCCCCCCACCCCCCACCCCGAGCGCCGCCGCCTGCGCCAAGAGTGCCGCCGCATCCGCATTGAGCGCGGCCACTTCCGCCGAGAGGGCGTCTGTGGCAACCGATAGAGCAGTTGCAGCAGCCGAGACGGTTGTATTTGCTGCTGCGACGGCGGCTGCAAACACCGAGAGCACTCGAGCTGCTGTCCGTCCCGCTGATGTTGCCCTGGCCCGGGTCGAGGCCATCCACGCCAAGATCGAGGATGCACACGCCAAGATATTCCAGGCCACCTCAGACTCCAGCATGCAACCCACCTCTGAAAAGGCGGTGGTGGCCATGGAGCACCTGCTTCCTCATGAGGTCGCCGAGCGGGAGCTGCAGATGCAGGAGGCGGCGAAGATCGAGGAGCGCCAGGAGGAGGAGTTGCACGTGGTCGAGGTCGAGTAGAGAAGAGTCTGTCCATCGAGGAATCGGCGGTGGAGTACCAACGCGAGCTCTGGCGCAACCAGTACTACAACCTTGAGGGCGGCGCCGAGGACGAGGATGCGGTCGACTTCAGCAGGGGGGACGCAGAGTCCACCAACGGCGGCATGTCACCAGGACAAGTCATCGACGTCTCATCTCACACCAGCGATGCATAGGCCAGCGCGGCGGTGGATTTTTTAAAATTATGCATACTTAGGCTTTGTTTTTAATGTTGGTCTTTTGTTAGAGCAATGTTTAGGTCAACTTGCTCTGTTTAATTACAAAAATTGCTCGATTCAGTCTGTTGTACGCTCTTTTGTGTGCCCAAATTAGCAAGCGATGTTAAATTATGCAATGACGTAGCTGGGGAAATTTCCACCAAAAGTTTGAATTATCAAACTCATCCCATGTGCGTAAAGCAGAAGAATTGTTTTCGATGCACACAATCGTTCAAAGTGAATGGTCCGGCGGCACCACGTGCAAAGTTTCCCTCCACATTTCCAAAATTTTGGCCTACCGCCAAAATATCTACCCCGCCCCCTTCCCCCCTTCCGCATCCCCTTTTCTCCTCGACCACAAGTCACATTTCCCCTATTTCCTCCTTCCTTCCTTCCTTGCTAAGCTATAGCCACTTCCTCGCTCTCGTCGTCTTGCATCCTACCGCTGGGGTCGCCATGGTCTTCTTCAAAGACCTCTCCAGCGGTTCCTCCTCCGGCGACTACTCCTTCACCACCCAGGTATGCCTCTCTTCTCTCTCTCTCTCTCTCTCTCTCTCTCTCTCTCTCTCGGGCTATGACTTGGAATGAAGGATTTTTACTCAGCGATCAATTTGAGTCATTTCTTCCTCTTGTAGCTCCCTAAGACCATCAGTGGCAATGAATGGAGCGGGGTGGCTGAAGATCTATCTGCTCATTGTGACCATCAATCTTCATGCGTGAAGCTAGTTGTGTTTGATTCTGTAGACAGTGGGAGGAAGTTTCTGGCATGTGCAGAGAAGGTTAGACCCTCTTTCGTTGTTACAAATCATTTGTTAGATGTGATTCAGACACTGTCACGGTCCCAACCCATTCATACCACACCTTCAACCAAATGCATCCTAAGAGAGTGTCATAGTTTGTAGCTAGTATCTTAAATTGTTGCCATCTCATCAGCGGTGCCATTAGAAAATTATTTGGAACCACTTCAGCAGTTTGTGCAACCAACTTTGGTCCACACATCCGAGTAGCCAAGCAGTAAAATACTAAATCTTTATGGCATGAAGGAACTGGGCATCGGAGCAACTACGTGCTCCGGAGTCCGGGTCCCTGATTTTTTTCCGCTGCATCGGCTCGCTGGTGCAGGGCACCGGTGCGAGATGTAGCAACAGTTGTCTTTACCCCAGTTTTGGCATACATAGTGGACGGCCTTAGTGCTATTAGTTCTATGTTACTAAATTTGTGCATGTACACACCTGTTAGTATAAATATGTTGTCATCCAAACACTGTCGCTATGCTGTTGCAGTTATATTTACCTTCCTCATAAAATGTTCGATATTTTATTTATTGTACATGAGTAAGAACTTGTAGCGTCGTTGTAGTTAATTATAGCTTCTGATGTTCCAGAATTTGGTTGTTTTCTCAGTACCAATTATTTCATTTGCACATTGATCTTTTTGAGAAGATATGTCATAATTAACATGTTTCTTCAGTTTTTCAAATTAGAATTGGTGATTTTCTATGTTTCTATAAACCCATTTCCCCTACAATTGTTACTGATCTAGTTTTAAATATTATAGGATGAACGGAAGTGTTCTTACTTGGAGTGGGTTGATCAAGAGTGGCCACAGTCTTTGAAGATGTGCCTAGCGAAGCTCTGGAGCATGTATGAGGAAGAGAACACACGTAGGCTTAGAGAAAGTGTTGTCAACACTGAAGCATATTTCAAGATTCAGGATAAAAAGTTGAAGGTGGAGAATGAGCTCAGATTTTTTAAATCAGACTGTGCTAAGATGGTGTTGGCGAAGGAGGAGGCACTTTCCCAGTTGGCCCGTGCAAAATGGGTTCTTACTGAACTAAAAGCAGAGGTGGATAAGACGAGCCAGGATGATCTCGATTAGTGAAATGAATATATTGTTCTTATGAAGTTGAACTAGCTATATGTTGTGTTGTGCTGTTTTCATGTAGCTACCGTACTGTGATGTTATAATATATTTATGTACCTGATATGAAATTGGCAAACAGTTGTTCGATATGAAATGTGAATTTGCATAATACTGGAATTATTAATTGTAAACTAATAAAGCTGCTAAATGTGTCATGGACCTTTGCAGACGGTTCTAGTAGAAAAAGCGCTTGCAATGGATAGCCCAATGCCACACAGATTTCTTCATCAAATCGTGTGTGATATAGTTGATAAAAGCAAATAGTTAACCATGGCAAACCATGTGTGATAGTTACACCTCTCACACACGAGCCTACACATAAAACTGTGTGAGATGTACGTCCGAACGGAAACGTTTTCCCTGGATTGACTATGTGAGATGTACATAAGAATGAAAACATATTCCTTGGATTAACTGTGTGTGATATACATACGAACGGAAATGTTTTTCTGAGATTCACCGTGTGGGATGTACATACATACAGAAATGATTTTCTCGGATTACCGTGTGGTATGTACATACCTACGGAAATGATTGGGTTTCGATGCCTCGCCCGATCGCACACGGCCCCAGCCTGGGTCCCAGGAGGGCCTATCCCCGATGATTTCTGGGTCGTGTGTGAAGGACACCCTATCGCACACACTCACTTGGCGACGGTTCCAAATGCCGTCGCGAAAAGGGGTTAAAAACCGTTTGTTTAGGACCGACGCGCACCAGTGACACCTTGTGTGCTATCAAACATCACAACGTAACTAGGTGATTATAAAGATGCTCTACAGGTGTCTCTGAAAGTGTTTGTTGAGTTGTCATAGATTGAGATTAGGATTTGTAACTCCGTGTATCGGAGAGGTATCTCTGGGCCCTCGAGGTAATGCACATCACTATGAGCCTTGCAAGCAATGGGACTAATGAGTTAGTTACGGGATGATGCATTACGGAACGAGTAAAGAGACTTGCTGGTTACGAGATTGAACCAGGTATGATGATACTGACGATTGAATCTCGGGCAAGTAACATACCGATGACAAAGGGAACAACGTATGTTGTTATGCGGTTTGACTGATAAAGATCTTCCTAGAATATGTAGGAGCCAATATGAGCATCCAGGTTCCGCTATTGGTTATTGACTGGAGATGTGTCTCGGTCATGTCTACATAGTTCTCGAACCCGTAGGGTCCGCACGCATAACGTTCGATGAGGATTTGTATTATGAGTTATGTGATTTGATGAACCGAAGTTTGCTCGGAGTCCCGGATGAGATCACGGACATGAAGAGGAGTCTCGAAATGGAAGAGACGTAAAGATTGACATATTGGAACGTTATGTTTGGACACCAGAATGGTTTTGGAAAGGTTCGGACATTTTCTGGAGTACCGGGGGATTACCGGAACCCCCGGGGGGGTTAATGGGCCTTCATGGGCCCTAGTGGAAGAGAGGAGGCGGCGTCCAGGTGGAGGCGCGCGCCCCCAAGCCCAAACCGAATTAGACTAGGGTTGGGAGGGCCGGCCCCCTTTCCTTCTTCTCCTCCACCTCTTTCCCCTTCCCTCCTTCTTTGGAAAGGAAAGGGGGCGGGCCGAATCCTACTTGGACCGGGAGTCCAAGTAGGACCCCCCCCTTGGCGCGCCCCCCTTGGGTCGGCCTCCTCTCCTCCCCCCTTTATATACGTGGGAGGGGCACCCCAAAGGCACACCAAGTCTTCTCTTAGCCGTGTGCGGTGCCCCCCTCCACAGTTACACACCTCGGTCATATCGTTGTAGTGCTTAGGCGAAGCCCTGCGTCGGTAACTTCGTCATCACCGTCAACACACCGTCGTGCTGAGGAAACTCTCCCTTTTCCTCAACTAGATCAAGAGCTCGAGGGACGTCATCGAGCTGAACGTGTCCTGAACACGGAGGTGCCGTATGTTCGGTGCTTGGATCGGTTGAATCGCGAAGACATTCAACTACATTAACCGCGTTACTAAAACACTTCCGCTTTCAGTCTACGAGGGTACGTGGGCACACTCTCCCCTCTCGTTGCTATGCATATCCTAGATAAATCTTGCGTGATCTTAGATAAATTATTTGAAATACTGTGTTGCCCAACAGTGGCATCCGAGCCAGGTCTATGCGTAGATGTTATATGCATGAGTAGAACACAATGAGTTGTGGGCGATAATAGTCATACTGCTTACCAGCAACGTCTTACTTTGATTCAGCGGTATTGTTGGATGAAGCGGCCCGGAACGACATTACATGACCGCATTCATGAGACTGGTTCTACCGACGTGCTTTGCACACATATGGCTGGCAGGTGTCTGTTTCTCCAACTTTAGTTGAATCGAGTTTGACTATGCCTGATCCTTGTTGATGGTTAAAACAACACACTTGACAAAAAATCATTGTGGTTTTGATGCGTAGGTAAGAACGGTTCTTGCTAGAAACCTGTAGCAGCCATGTAACACTTGCAACAACAAAGTAGAGGACGTCTAACTTGTTTTTGCAAGGCATGTTGTGATGTGATATGGTCAAGACGTGATGAGATATAAATTGTTGTATGAGATGATCATGTTTTGTAAAAGTTATCGGCAACTGGCAGGAGCCTTATGGTTGTCGCTTTATTGTATGAAATGCAATCGCCATGTAATTGCTTTACTTTATCACTAAGCGGTAGCAATAGTTGTAGAAGTAATAGTTGGCGAGACGACAACGATGCTACAATGGAGATCAAGGTGTCAAGCCGGTGACGATGGTGATCATGACGGTGCTTTGGAGATGGAGATTGTAACGCCCAATATGCGACTATACTCCACACGTGTCGAGGCACGACTTGGGGTATAAGCGCATATTGGTATGGTCGCAAGAGTGGTCGTATCTTTGCTCATCTCATGTACTGAATAGATAGAATACGAGCGTTGGCTTACAATCGCCACAATGTCACACAATATCATCAAGTTATACAATCATTCAAGATGAACACAAAGTCCAATTACGGAAGAAACCAAACGAATAAAAGAAAAACCACCCACGCTAAATCCCGATAGAACCTACCGGGCAACACTACTGATCATCTGGAAAAGAAACGTAGTAACGGCCACGGTCCTCGTCGAACTCCCACTTGAGTTCAATGGCATCACTTGCATTAGTCTCGTCGGTACCTGCAACTATGTTTGTAGTATCTGTGAGCCACGAGGACTCAGCAATCTCAAAACCCACGATATCAAGACTATTTAAGCTTAAAGGTAAGATGTGGTTATATGGTGGAGTTGCAGCAAGCACTAAGCAAATATGGTGACTAACATACTACTACAAGAGTAAGATGAGAAACTACGCAACGGACGCAGAGCTAGAAGTGATCCTGAACTACTTACGTTCAAATATAACCCCACCGTGTTCACTTCTCGAACCTCGTCGAAAAGAGACCATCACGGTTACACACGCGGTTGGCGCATTTTAATTAAGTCAAGTGTCAAGTTCTCTACAACCGAATATTAGCAAATTCCCATCTGCCACATAACCGCGGGCACGGCTCTCGAAAGTTTAAACCCTGCAGGGTGTCCCAACTTAGCCCATGACAAGCTCATGATCCGCGGAGACAATCCTCCATCGCAGGACCCTCCGACTAGACTTGGAAACTCGGTGCACAAAACATTTCGACAATGGTAAAACAAGTCCAGCAAGACCTCCCAACGTGCCGACGCCCCGATAGGAGCCACGCGTATCTCGTCTCAGGCCACGATCGGATAGGTCAAGCTATGGGTAAAACCAAATACCTCATGTTTCCCCGAGGCGGCCCCGCAGGCTGCCCGGTTCGGACCAACACTCATGAGGAGCACTGGCCCGGGTTGTTGATTAAGAATCCTCGGGTTAATTACTCCCTATGAAAGTTTTAGTTATTATTAGGCAAATGGTAAAACCAATGTTGGGCCTTGCTGGAAGAGTTTTATTCAAAGCAGATTGTCAAGAGGGGCCCATAAACACTCACCGTGTTAGGGACGCAAAAACAAGGAACATAACACCGGTATGACAGAAACTAGGGCGACAAGAGTGGAACAAAACACCGAGCAGAAGGCCAAGCCTTCCACCCTTTACCAAGTATATAGATGCATTAATTAAATAAGAGATATTGTGATATCCCAACATATTCATGTTCCAACATGGAACAACCTGCACTGCACCTGCAACTAGCAACACTATAAGAGGGGCCGAGCAAAAGCGATAACATAGCCAAACAATGGTTTGCTAGGAAGGTGGGTTAGAGGCTTGACATGGCAATAAGGGAGGCTATATAACAAGTGGTAGGTAGCGCGACATAGCGATAGAACGAACAACTAGCAAGCAAAGATAGAAGTGATATCGGTGGTAATGATCATCTTACCCGCAAAGTTCTTAGGGTTGTCGAAAGCTTGCTCCTCGTAAACATACTCAACAGGATCCTCATTCACGAACTCATATCCCGGCTCTACCCAAAGCAATAACACAAGAAACAGAACAACAATCAATCATGGTGCAATGTGCAAGCAACATGATGCAAGACATGGCATGGAATGCAAGGTATGATGTGCAATGCACATGGGTACTCCGGAAGGGAAAAGATGATCATGGCATTAAATTGGCAAACCAAGCATGCCACTGGATAGATTGAGAGATTTCAGTCGAAAACGATATAAAGATCACCGGGAACGGATGCACGGTTTGGAAATGACAAGCCAAACAAAATGCAACGCAATTTGCTGAAAATAGCAACATACCAACTTGGATGCAAAGTTGAAACATGCTACAACACCCAAACATGGAAACAAAATACATGATAGTGAAGTAAAGGTGAAGCTCCACAAATCATGAACACTGAGCTACTGCTAGAACTCACTAGAACAGGTCTGAAACGGCATGGCAAAAATGCAAATGCTAACTGGTTTACAGACTTAGTGAAAATACTAAACATGGCATAAACAGCATCAGATTGCAAAGTTTAGAGCTAGTAACCTACATGCTGCAGGAACATAACATGGCAAACTTAAGCATGGCATGCTAGTACTAAAAGCAATGAACAAAACTCCCTTACTGAACTTGAGCCAAAGACCCACAGAAAAGATGATAGCATCAATGCAAACATGGCAAGTGATATGAACAGATTCAAACTTAGTAGAAATACATGGCATGGCAAAAGCAGATTCATGTAGGCATGTTTACGAGCTTGTGCAACTCACCACAAAGCATTTCATGGCATAAAAAAGCAACCAACAGTAAGAAGACACATTTATGAAGGTAAACATGTAAAGAGCATGGTCATAGGATGCATGGATCACTAGCAAAACACATGGCAAAAATGAACTTCCTGTTAACAGACTGACATCAATATTATTTGGCAAAATGAGAGCATGGTAATGACAAGCTACAGTACCCCATAATTGCAAACAAAGCCATGGATGGATAGATCATAACAATATCTGCAAAACATCCTTACTGAGCATCATCAAAATACGAATGGATTCACTTGTAGCATCAAATTAACATGGCAACATAATGTAGCAGGAAAAGACTTAGCAGAAAAACTAAGTCACTGAAATCAGCAACATCAAGTAACCTACTTTGCATGCTTGTGCTAGTCACCACAGAGCACATAAAAATACAAGGATTGCACCACTTCAAAGATGGCATGAAGATTCTCCTAAGACATGTCGACATGATGCTCAAAAGATAAACACACAAAATGTTATGGAAACGACAAATCAGCAAGTTATGATAGATTCCAGCAGATAACATCATTTAGCACTTTTGCAATGAAGATTAGGGCATCAATATGGACAGTAACATGCAAACAAACTACACCAACATGTAGAGCATCATGAGATGAACATTTAGATATATCCTATGCACAAACCGGAACTACGAGCACGAAGTTATGGCATGATGAAGGGGCACACATCATCACAGATCTGGGGACTTAGCAATTTCACCTCACCGAAAAAGTCAACGGGCGGAGTGGATCGGGTCGGGTCCGGCGCGGATCAGGGCAGAGAAGGACCCGGGCCGGCGAGGCGACGGTGGTCGGCTCCGACGATGACGAGGGGGCGCCGGGGACATCGGGCCGGCCGAATCCTGCGACCGCGCGCCTGCGGACGACGACGGCAGGCGCGGGCGGCGTGACGGAGGCGGCGGACGGCAGGGAGGCACGGC
>NC_041390.1:133563782-133583564 GCF_002162155.2 Triticum dicoccoides | reverse complement strand
GGCCGGGCGGGCCCCGCTTGGGCCCGGCGGGCCGCGCGGGCGACGTAGTGGAGGGGCGGCGGGGGGTAACGTGGCAGACGGCGATTGGGCGCGAGGTGGCGGCTGGACACGTCCGGCCGGCGGCGGACGTGTCCAGCGTGGAGGTAGAGGTGGATCTAGGGTTTTTGCCCGGGATTTGAACGGGGGAGGCCTATTTATAGATTGTGGGAGCTAGGAGAGGGCTATTGAGGTGCAGTTTTCTCCCACACGGTTGTGATCCAATGACGGAGAGCATGGAGGGGGTTTAGATGGGCTAGCGGGCTATTGTGGAGGGGTGTTGGGCTGAAAAGAGAGAGGGGTTTCGGCGGCTACATGGTTAACCATTGGGGCATCAAACGACCTCCAAGTGGAAAGAAATTTGACAGGCGGCCTACCGGTGATGTACCAAGGCCACTCGACAAATCTCGGCCCATTCCCAGAACATTCTTCTCCTGCTCACGAAACGAGATCCGAGAGGTGCATCGGGTGCATGTGTGAGTGTCGGAGTCCGAAACGGACAACGGGGAAAAATGATCGGATGCAAGAGACGAACACAAATGCAAATGAGATGCACATGATGACATGAGATGAAATGCATGACATGAACAAAATGCAAAAGGAGGACAAACCCAACCACAGAGGATATAACATATAACATTGCCGGAAATGGCAAGAGTTGGAGTTACAATTATGGAATGTTACATCCGGGACGTTACAGAGATCAAAGGCACAAGATGATCATGGGCATATCATATCACTTATTTTGATTGCATGTGATGTTTATCCTTTATGCATCTTATTTTTCTTAGTACGGCGGTAGCACTATAAGATGATCCCTCACTAAATTTCAAGGTGCAAGTGTTCTCCCTGAGTATGCACCGTTGATATAGTTCGTCGTGCCGAGACACCACGTGATGATCGGGTGTAATAAGCCCTACATTCACATACAACGGGTGCAAGCTAGTTTTGCATGTGCAGAATACTCGGGTTAAACTTGACTGGCCTAGCATATGCAGATATGGCCTCAGAACACTGAGACCGAAAGGTCGAACGTGAATCATATAGTAGATATGATCAACATAGTGATGTTTACCATTGAAAACTACTCCATCTCACGTGATGATCGGACATGGTTTAGTTGATATGGATCACGTGATCATTTAGATGACTAGAGGGATGTCTATCTAAGTGTGAGTTCTTAAGTAATATGATTAATTGAACTTTAATTTATCATGAACTTAGTACCTGATAGTATTTTGCATGTCTATGTTGTTGTAGATCAATGGCCCGTGCTACCATTCCCTTGAATTTTAATGCATTCCTAGAGAAAGCTAAGTTGAAAGATGATGGTAGAAACTACACATACTGGGTCCGTAACTTGAGGATTATCTGAAGGAAATATGCCCTAGAGGCAATAATAAAGTTGCTATTTATATTTCCTTATATCATGATAAATTTTTATTATTCATGCTAGAATTGTATTAACCGTAAACTTAGTACATGTGTGAATACATAGACAAACAGAGTGTCATTAGTATGCCTCTACTTGACTAGCTCGTTAATCAAAGATGGTTAAGTTTCCTAACCATAGACATGAGTTGTCATTTGATAAACGAGATCACATCATTAGAGAATGATGTGATTGACTTGACCCATCCGTTAGCTTAGCATTATGATCGTTTAGTTTATTGCTATTGCTTTCTCCATAACTTATACATGTTCTTATGACTATGAGATTATGCAACTCCCGAATACCGGAGGAACACTTAGTGTGCTATCAAACACCACAATGTAACTGGGTGATTATAAAGATGCTCTACAGGTATATCCGATGGTGTTTGTTGAGTTGGCATAGATCGAGATTAGGATTTGTCACTCCGATTGTCGGAGAGGTATCTCTAGGCCCTCTCGGTAATGCACATCACTATAAGCTTAGCAAGCAATGTGACTAATGTGTTAGTTATGGGATGTTGCATTACGGAACGAGTAAAGAGACTTGCCGATAACGAGATTGAACTAGGTATGATGATACCGACGATCGAATCTCAGGCAAGTAACATACCGATGACAAAGGGAACAACGTATGTTGTTATGCGGTTAGACCGATAAAGATGTTCGTAGAATATGTAGTAACCAATATGAGAATCCAGGTTCTGCTATTGGTTATTGACCGGAGACGAGTCTTGTTCATGTCTACATAGTTCTCAAACCCGTAGGGTCCGCGCGCTTAACATTCGATGACGATCAGTATTATGAGTTTATGTGTTTTGATGTACTGAAGGTAGTTCGGAGTCCCGGATGTGATCACGGACATGACAAGGAGTCTCGAAATGGTCGAGAGATGAAGATTTATATATTGGAAGGTTATGTTTGGACACCGGAATGGTTTCGAATGAGTTCGGGCATATACCGGAGTACTGGGGGGTTATCGGAACCCCCCGGGGGCTTAATGGGCCTACATGGGCTTTAGTGGAAGAGAGAGGAGGCGGCCAAGTGGTGGGGGCACCCCCCCCCAAGCCCAATCCGAATTGGGAGGCGGGCCGACCCCCCTTTCCTTCTTCTCCTCTTCCCCTTCCTTCCCCCTTCTATTAGGACTAGGAAAGGGGGGAAACCTACTCCTAGTAGGAGTAGGAATCCCCCCTTGGGGCGCACCATGAGGGCCGGCCGGCCCCCTCCTACCCTCCTTTATATACGGGGGAGGGGGCACCCCATAGACACACAAGTTGACAATTGTTTTAGCCATGGGCAGTGCCCCCTCCACAGATACACACCTCGGTCATATCGTCATAGTGCTTAGGCGAAGCCCTACGCCGCTAACTTCATCATCACCGTCAACACGCCGTCGTGCTGACGAAACTCTCCCTCGGCCTCAACTGGATCAAGAGTACGAGGGACGTCATCGGGCTGAATGTGTGCACATCACGGAGGTGTCGTGCGTTCGGTACTTGATCGGTTGGATCGCGAAGACGTTCGACTACATCAACCGTGTTTCTTAACGCTTCCGCTTTCGGTCTACAAGGGTACGTAGACATACTCTCCCCTCTCATTGCTATGCATCCCTAGATAGATCTTGCGTGATCGTAGGAATTTTTTTGAACCCCAACAGTGGCATCCGAGCCAGGTCTATGCGTAGATGTTATATGCACGAGTAGAACACAAAGGAGTTGTGGGTGTGGGTATATACATATTGCTTTTCGTCACTAGTTGTTTCTTGATTCGGCGGTATTGTTGGATGAAGCGGCCTGGACCGACATTACATGATCG
This sequence comes from Triticum dicoccoides, assembly GCF_002162155.2. Lineage (NCBI taxonomy): Eukaryota > Viridiplantae > Streptophyta > Magnoliopsida > Poales > Poaceae > Triticum > Triticum dicoccoides. Next base: position 133,580,282 of record NC_041390.1, on the reverse strand, counting down.
CGTTCATAGGACTGGTTCTACCGATGTGCTTTGCACACAGGTGGCTGGCGGGTGTCAGTTTATCCAACTTTAGTTGAATCGGATTCAATGAACAAGGTTCTTTCTGAAGATCAAAAAGAAATCACTATACCATGTTGTGGTTTTTGATGCGTAGGTAAGAACGATTCTTGCTAAGCTCATAGAAGCCACGTAAAACATGCAACAACAAAGTAGAGGATGTCTAACTTGTTTTGCAGGGCATGTTGTGATATGGTCAAGATGTAATTATATAAATTGTTGTATGCGATGATCATGTTTTGTAACATAGTTATCGGCAACTGGCAGGAGCTATATGGTTGTCACTTTATTGTATGAAATGCAATCGCCATGTCATTGCTTTACTTTATCACTAAGCAGTAGCGATAGTCGTAGAAGCAATAGTTGGCGAGGCGACAACTATACTACGATGGAGATCAAGGTGTCAAGCCGGTGACGATGGTGATCATGACGGTGCTTTGGAGATGGAGATCAAAGGCACAAGATGATGATGATGGCCATATCATATCACTTATATTGATTGCATGTGATGTTTATTCTTTATGCATCTTATTTTGCTTAGTACGGCGGTAGCATTATAAGATGATCTCTCACTAAATTTCAAGGTATAAGTGTTCTCCTTGAGTATGCATTGTTGCTACAGTTCGGCGTGCCGAGACACCACGTGATGATCGGGTGTGATAAGCTCTACGTTCACATACAACGGGTGCAAGCCAGTTTTGCACAAGCAGAATACTCAGGTTAAACTTGACGAGCCTAGCATATGCAAATATGGCCTCGGAACACTGAGACCGAAAGGTCGAGCGTGAATCATATAGTAGATATGATCAACATAGTGATGTTCACCATTGAAAGCTACTCCATCTCACATGATGATCGGACATGGTTTAGTTGATATGGATCACGTGATCATTTGGATGACTAGAGGGATGTCTATCTAAGTGGGAGTTCTTAAGTAATATGATTAATTGAACTTATGAATTTAGTACTTGATAGTATTTTGCATGTCTATGTTGTTGTAGATAAATGGCCCGTGCTACTGTTCCTTTGAATTTTAATGCGTTCCTAGAGGAAGCTAAGTTGAAAGATGATGGTAGCGACTACACGGGCTGGGTCCATAACTTGAGGTTTATCCTCATTGCTGCACATAAGAATTACATCCTGGAAGCACCGCTAGGTGCAAAGCACGCTGCAGGAGCAACTCCAGATGTTATGAACGTCTGGCAGAGCAAAGCAGATGACTACTCGATAGTTTAGTGTGCCATGCTTTACGGCTTAGAATCGGGACTTCAACGATGTTTTGAAAGTCATGGAGCATATGAGATGTTCCAGGAGTTGAAGTTAATATTTCAAGCAAATGCCTGGATTGAGAGATATGAAGTCTCCAATAAGTTCTATAGCTGCAAGATGGAGGAGAATAGTTCTGTCAGTGGACATATACTCAGATTGTCTAGGTACCACAACCACTTGACTCAACTGGGAGTTAATCTTCCTGATGGTAGTGTCATTGACAGAGTTCTTCAATCACTGCCACCAAGCTACAAAAGCTTCGTGATGAACTATAATATGCAAGGGATGGATAAGACTATTCCCGAGCTCCTCGCAATGCTAAAGGCTGCGGAGGTAGAAATCAAGAAGGAGCATCAAGTGCTGATGGTTAACAAGACCACTGGTTTCAAGAAGAAGGGCAAAGGGAAGAAGGGAACTTCAAGAAGAACGGCAAGCAAGTTGTTGCTCAAGTGAAGAAGCCCAAGTCTAGACCTAAGCCTGAGATTGAGTGCTTCTACTGCAAAAGGACTGGTCACTAGAAGCGTAACTGCCCCAAGTATTTGGCGGATAAGAAGGATGGCAAAGTGAAAGGTATATTTGATATACATGTTATTTATGTGTACCTTACTAATTCTCGTAGTAGCGCCTGGGTATTTGATACTGGTTCTGTTGCTCATATTTGCAACTCGAAACAGGGGCTACAGATTAAGCGAAGATTGGCTAAGGATGAGGTGACGATGCGCGTGGGAAATGGTTCCGAAGTCGATGTGATCGCGGTCGGCACGCTACCTCTGCATCTACCTTCGGGATTAGTTTTAGACCCGAATAATTGTTATTTGGTGCCTGCGTTAAGCATGAACATTATATCTGGATCTTGTTTGATGCGAGACGGTTATTCATTTAAATCAGAGAATAATGGTTGTTCTATTTATATGAGTAATATCTTTTATGGTCATGCACCCTTGATGAGTGGTCTATTTTTATTGAATCTCGATGGTAGTGATACACATGTTCATAGTATTGAAGCCAAAAGATACAAGTTTAATAATGATAGTGCAACTTATTTGTGGCACTGCCGTTTAGGTCATATTGGTTTAAAGCGCATGAAGAAACTCCATGCTGATGGGCTTTTGGAATCACTTGATTATGAATCACTTGATGCCTGCGAACCATGCCTCATGGGCAAGATGACTAAGACTCCGTTCTCCGAAACAATGGAGCGAGCAATAGACTTGTTGGAAATAATACATACTAATGTATGTGATCCAATGAGCGTTGATGCTCGCGGTGGGTATCTTTATTTTCTGACCTTCACAGATGATTTGAGCAGATATGGGTATATCTACTTAATGAAACATAAGGCTGAAACATTTAAAAAGTTTAAAGAATTTCAGAGTGAAGTGGAAAATAATCGTAACAAGAAAATAAAGTTTCTACAATCTGATCGTGGAGGTGAATATTTGAGTTATGAGTTTGGTCTTCATTTGAAACAGTGTGGAATAGTTTTGCAACTCACGCCACCTGGAACACCACAGCGTAATGGTGTGTCCGAATGTCGTAACCGCACTTTATTAGATATGGTGTGATCTATGATGTCTCTTACTGATTTACCGCTATCATTTTGGGGTTATGCTTTAGAGACGGCTGCATTCACGTTAAATAGGGCACCATCGAAATCCGTTGAGATGACACCATATTAACTATGGTTTGGCAAGAAACCCAAGTTGTCGTTTCTTAAAGTTTGGGGCTGCGATGCTTATGTGAAAAAGCTTCAACCTGATAAGCTCGAACTCAAATCGGAGAAATGTGTCTTCATAGGATACCCAAAGGAGATTGTTGGGTACACCTTCTATCACAGATCCAAAGGCAAGATATTCGTTGCTAAGAATGGATCCTTTCTAGAGAAGGAGTTTCTCTCGAAAGAAGTGAGTGGGAGGAAAGTAGAACTTGATGAGGTAATTGTACCTTCTCCCTTATTGGAAAGTAGTTCATCACAGAAATCAGTTCAAGTGATTCCTACACCAATTAGTGAGGAAGCTAATGATGATGATCATGAAACTTCTGATCAAGTTACTACCAAACCTCGTAGGTCAACCAGAGTAAGATCCGCACTAAAGTGGTACAATAATCCTGTTCTGGACGTCATGTTACTTGACCATGACGAACCTACGAACTATGAGGAAGCAATGATGAGCCCAGATTCTGCGAAATGGCTTGAGGCCATGAAATCTGAGATGGGATCCATGTATGAGAACAAAGTATGGACTTTGGTTGACTTGCTCGATGATCGGCAAGCCATAGAGAATAAATGGATCTTCAAGAAGAAGACTGACGCTGACGGTAATGTTACTGTTTACAAAGCTTGACTTGTTGCGAAAGGTTTTCGACAAGTTCAAGGAGTTAACTACGATGAGACCTTCTCACCCGTAGCGATGCTTAAGTCTGTCCGAATCATGTTAGCAATTGCTGCATTTTATGATTATGAAATTTGGCAAATGGATGTCAAAACTGCATTCCTGAATGGATATCTTAAAGAACGTTGTATATGATGCAACCAGAAGGTTTTGTCGATCCAAAAGGTGCTAAGAAAGTGTGCAAGCTCCATCGATCCATTTATGGACTGGTGCAAGCCTCTCGGAGTTGGAATATACGTTTTGATAGTGTGATCAAAGCATATGGTTTTATACAGACTTTTGGAGAAGCCTGTATTTACAAGAAAGTGAGTGGAAGCTCTGTAGCATTTCTGATATTATATGTGGATGACATATTGTTGATCAGAAATGATACTGAATTTCTGAATGGCATAAAAGGATATTTGAATAAGAATTTTTCAATGAAAGACCTCGGTGAAGCTGCTTATATATTGGGCATCAACATCTATAGAGATAGATCAAGACGCTTAATTGGACTTTCACAAAGCACATACCTTGATAAAGTTTTGAAGAAGTTCAAAATGGATCAGTCAAAGAGAGGGTTCTTGCATGTGTTACAAGGTGTGAAGTTGAGTCAGACTCAATGCCCCACCACTACAGAAGATAGAGAGAAAACGAAAGTCATTCCCTATGACTCAGCCATAGGTTCTATCATGTATGCAATGCTGTGTACCAGACCTGATGTGTGCCTTGCTATTAGTTTAGCAGGGAGGTACCAAAGTAATGCAGGAGTGGATCACTGGACAACGGTCAAGAACATCCTGAAATACCTGAAAAGGACTAAGGATATGTTTCTCGGTTATGGAGGTGACAAAGAGCTCGTCATAAACGGCTACGTTGATGCAAGCTTTGACACTGATCCAGATGACTCTAAGTCACAAACCGGATATGTATTTATATTGAATGGTGGAGCTGTCAGTTGGTGTAGTTCCAAGCAGAGCGTCGTGGCGGGATCTATGTGTGAAGCGGAGTACATAGCTGCTTCAGAAGCAGCAAATGAAGGAGTCTGGATGAAGGAGTTCATATCCGATCTAGGTGTAATACCTAGTGCATCGGGTCCAATGAAAATCTTTTGTGACAATACTGGTACAATTGCGTTGGCAAAGGAATCCAAATTTCACAAGAGAACCAAGCACATCAAGAGATCTTCAATTCCATCTGCGATCAAGTCAAGGAGGGAGACATAGAGATTTGCAAGATACATACGGATCTAAATGTTGCACACCCGTTGACTAAGCCTCTCTCACGTGCAAAACATGATCAGCACCAAGACTCCATGGGTGTTAGAATCATTACTATGTAATCTAGATTGTTAACTCTAGTGCAAGTGAGAGACTGAAGGAAATATGCCCTAGAGGCAATAATAAAGTTGTTATTTATATTTCTTTATATCATGATAAATGTTTATTATTCATGCTAGAATTGTATTAACTGGAAACTTAGTGCATGTGTGAATACATAGGCAAACAGAGTGTCCTAGTATGCCTCTACTAGACTAGCTCGTTAATCAAAGATGGTTAAGTTTCCTAGCCATAGACATGTGCTGTCATTTGATGAACGGGGTCACGTCATTAGAGAATGATGTGATGGAAAAGACCCATCCGTTAGCTTAGCACTATGATCGTTTAGTTTGTTGCTATTGCTTTCTTCATGACTTATACATGTTCCTATGACTATGAGATTATGCAACTCCCGAATACTGGAGGAACACTTAGTGCGCTATCAAACGTCACAACGTAACTGGGTGATTATAAAGATGCTCTACAGGTGTCTCTGATGGTGTTTGTTGAGTTGGCATAGATCAAGATTAGGATTTGTCACTCCGTGTTTCGGAGAGGTATCTCTAGGCCCTCTCGGTAATGCACATCACTATAAGCCTTGCAAGCAATGTGACTAATGAGTTAGTTACGGGATGATTCATTACAGAACGAGTAAAGAGACTTGTCGGTAACGAGTTTGAACTAGGTATGATGATACCAATGATCAAATCTCGGGCAAGTAACATACCGATGACAAAGGGAACAACGTATGTTGTTATGCGGTTTGACCGATAAAGATCTTCGTAGAATATGTAGGAGCCAATATGAGCATCCAGGTTCCGCTATTGGTTATTGACCAGAGATGTGTCTCGGTCATGTCTACATAGTTCTCGAACCCGTAGGGTCCGCACGCTTAACGTTCGATGACGATTTGTATTATGAGTTTCGTGTTTTGATGAACCAAAGTTTGTTCAAAGTCCCGGATGAGATCATGGACATGACGAGGAGTCTCGAAATGGTCGAGACATAAAGACCGATATATTGGAAGGTTATATTCGGACACCGGAATGGTTCCAAAGTGTTTCAGGTATTTTCCGGAGTACCGGGAGGTTACCGGAACCCCCCGGGGGTTAATGGGCCTTCATGGGCCCTAGTGGAAGAGAGGAGGCAGCGGCCAGGTGGACGCACGCACCCCCCAAGCCCAATCTGAATTGGACTAGGGTTGGGGGCGGCCCCCCTTTCCTTCTTCTCCTCCTTCTCTTTCCCCTTCTCCTTCTTGGAATAGGAAAGGGGGGGGGCGAATCCTACTTGGACCGGGAGTCAAGTAGGACTCCCCCCCTTGGTGCGACACACCTTGGCCGGCCTCCTCCCCCCTCCTTTATATACGTGGGAGGGGGCACCCCAAAGGGACACCAAGTCTTCTCTTAGTCATGTGTGGTGCCCCCTCCATAGTTACACACCTCGGTCATATCGTCATAGTGCTTAGGCGAAGCCCTGCGCCGGTAAACTTCATCATCACCGTCGTTACGCCGTCGTGCTAACGAAACTATCCCTCGGCCTCAACTGGATCAAGTGTTCGAGGGACGTCACCGAGCTGAACGTGTGCTTATCGCGGAGGTGCCATATGTTCGGTACTTGGATCGGTTGGATCGCGAAGACGTTCGACTACATCAACTGCGTCACTAAACGCTTATGCTATCGGTCTACGAGGGTACATGGACACACTCTTCCTGCTTGTTGCTATGCATCTCCTAGATAGATCTTGCGTGATCGTAGGTAAAATTTTGAAATACTGCGTTCCCCAACAAATTTATGACACCTGGATGCGGATCGGCGTTGGAGATCGACTGCAAATAGACATCTCAGATGCAGATTGGTGTTGGAGCTCGGCTGCAAAAAGACACCTCATATGCAATCCAGGGTTGGAGCTTGGACGCAAGAGGACATGGCCGCACAGGAAACACTTTAAACCCGAGGTGTGGCATAAATAATAACAAGGCATTGATAAAGGCCGAAGAGTTAAAGGGCTCCTTGGATGCCCAACATGTGAACACTTCGTATTTAGCTCAGCAATCCTCAATATCGAAGATGGGAATATTTGTTGAACCGGTTTTCAAGACCGACGGCCGAAGATGAAGAATAGTTCGGAAGAATAGAGAAGTGTTCCCAACTTGAAGACCGGTTCACGGGGCTAATAACTGTGTCCTGGACTAGGGGGTACTCACTATGTTGTCTCCCGACCAGGTGGATCGGGCCAAGGACCTCCATGGTGGTTCACTCATGGGCCACTTCGGGCAGCCCATGACGCATACAAGGAGGATTCCACAAGACTTGGCGCACAAGATAAGGACTCCTCTAAATCCTAGGCCTCCGGTGCATTATATAAATCGAGACCGGCTAGTCAATAGATGAACATATATTCATTAGAACAATCTCGTGGTAGATACATGTACTCTGTACTATGTCCCATATGAATACAATCAAAAGCAGGATGTAGGGTATTATCTCTTCAAGAGAGCCCGAACCTGGGTAAAATCCGGTGTCCATGTTACCATTGCTCCAAGACGCCTGGCTTAGGACGCCTACTACGAGATATGCCGAATTCAATACCGACAACGGCGAGGAGGAGAGGAGGTGTGGAAGAGGGGCGGCCCGGCAGCAACTATGGTTCGCCCTGCCGCACGCGGGAGCGGCTCGGGCGAGAGCTTGAGGATCAATCAATGGTGACAAAGTATCTTTCGTTTTTTATATATTCCGGTGTATTCCATGTTTTCCGTATCCACAACACACCCGCCGCGCTTTTGAATCCAACAAAATGAAAGATATGGTATGAATATTATCCCTCTGAATCAGATCTGATTTCACCCTTACTGTTGTCATTTAGTACCATGTAATTCAGTGGCAAACCTAGAAGAGAATAGCGTTGGGTCAGCTCTATTGCTTATAGCTCATTTTCTACTAAGTGAACAAATTTTGTGAAGGATTTATTATTTTCCATTGGGTTCAACTCACTGAGTGGTTCTATATCAGCTTAATTCTACCCTATATGATTTGATAATTCGCCGAATTTGTTCTATCATTTCTTGATAAAAGAACTTATTCCATCGTATAGATGTACTCTTCATGCTTCTTTTTACCCTGCATATAACATTTGTCTTAAGTCATAAAGTTTGACCAAATTTTATATTAAAATACATAAATACCTACAACACTACAAATACATGATATGAAAATTAATTCCATGATGCATCTAGTGATATTGATTTGATATTGTGAATGTTTACAATATTTTCTAAGTATAATCTTGTTTAGACCTTACGAAATTTGACTTAACACAATACTTTCATGCAAAGTATTTCATATCCAGACTGCCCCAACAGAAAATAAATTTGATGGTTCATAAGTTTGGAGTTGACCTCACCTGCATATGTGGGCCCGAACTTCTGTTTATATTTTCTGTTGTTATCTCTTGTGTTCTTTGATTTAGCACACCAACTTTGTTGTAACCGTCCCTTCAAAAACCAAAAGCAAACATGTCTCTTCTTCTTATTCACTATTTTAAGGGAAAAAATAAACCATGTGGCCTATCAAAAGGAAGGTGAAGTGGTATTTCTTCCACTCACTTTGATACCTTTTAACTTTTATAAGATGGATCAGGTTTAGGAAGATAGATGGTTGGAAAATGCATCTTTTCGGCCAGGTGCACTGGTGCAGTTGAATCAACGTGTGCCGAACAAGCACAAAGTAATTACAGAGGTTTGTGTATCACCTTACAAATAATCATTTTAGCTGTGATTAGCCGAGGGAGAATTGGTACAAAATATGGTCCCAACTGTTAGAATATAGAGTTGTAATCTCAACCTCCTTCCTTCTCTTGTATTCTACCCAAACTCTTTCTGTCATAACCTTGTACGTCAAGCCAGGCTTCGGCCACGCATCAATATAAACTACCACGCGGCTCCCTCGATGGAGTAGGAACGCTTCATATCTGTCATGGTAATCAGAGCCACCTCTTCTCATACATCTAGCCACAATCCAAAACCCTAGAAACCACACATCATCGTCTCCATGGCTTCCTCCGCGGGCGTCTCCCTCAAACTTGGATCGCCGCCGTCTGAGAAGCTCGCAAGAGGTAATTTCATCCTCTAGAAGACGCAGGCCCTCCCAGCCCTGCGAGGCGCGCAAGTGACGGGGCTCCTGGACAACACCGATGCCGCTCCACCCAAGATGGTGGAGATCACGAAGGCAGACAAGACCAGGCCCTAGAGCCGAATCCCCTATACGGACCCTGGATCGCCAAAGATCAGCAGGTTCTATCATACCTTCTCAATTCCATGTCTCTAGAAATTCTTGCACAAGTTGTTGGGAAAGATTCCACCTTTGAGCTCTGGACGACGGTGACAAATCTCTTCGCCTCACAATCTCAGTCTCGGATTACTAATCTGAGAATCGCCATCACCAATACCAAGAAGGGCTCGATGTCAAGCTCGGCGTATATGGCAAAGATGAAAAGTCTTGGGGATGAACTAGCTGCTGCAGGTCGTCCCGTATCTGATCCGGAGATGGTGGACTATATTCTGGCCGGACTGGACCGCGACTACGACCCCGTGGTGGTGGCGATTGGCGCTGTCAAAAACATCATCACAGCCGACGATCTTTTTGCCCAGATTGCTGCCTTTGATCAAAGGATGGAGATGCTAGGCGACTCATCTTCAGGCGGGTTCTATTCATCCGCTAATGCGGTCTACAGAGGCCGTGGCCAGTCCCGTGGCAGATCTCGCGGGCGTGGAGGAAGAGGCCGTGGCCGTGGTGATCGTGGTGACCGCGGTGACCGACAGTCGTCTTCCTCCAATGGAGGCGGCGGATTCAGAGGCCGTCCTCGACAGCAACAGCAACAGCAGGCTCGTGAGCAACAGCATGACTATCCAGAATGTCAGATATGCTACAGACACCATCCAGGAGGTGCACGAGTTTGCTGGTGGCGTTATGAAGAAAACGACCAGGAAGAAAAGCAAGCACATGCAGCCTCCTATGGCGTGGACACCAACTGGTACGCCGACAGTGCAGCAACAAACCACATCACAGGTGAACTTGACAAGTTGACGATGCGGGAGAAGTACAATGGAGGCGACCAAATTCGCACGGCAAGCGGTTCTGGTATGGATATCACACACATTGGCAGTTCAATTGTTAAAACCCCCGTGAAAAATTTACACTTGACCAATGTCTTGCATGTTCCTCAAACCTCTAAAAATCTTGTTTCTGTTCATCGATTCACTCTTGATAACAATGTTCTTATTGAGTTCTATCCTTATTTTTTCTTGGTTAAGGACTTGAAAACAAGGAGAGTCATTCTTAGAGGACGGTGCGTGGGAGGACTCTACCCACTCATATCATCATCATCATCATCATCTTCATGGTCCAATAAACAAGCAAATATTGTCACCAAGCTATCTACATCAAGGTGGCATAGTCGTTTAGGTCATCCATCTTCAGTCATAGTTAGATATGTTCTTAGCAAAAATAAACTCTCTTATGAGCCTAGTAGTGAGTTAGTTTGTGATCCGTGTCAACAAGCAAAAAATCATCAATTACCTTACCCAATTTCTACTAGTGTGTCTACTGCCCCTTTACAACTTATCTTTTCAGATGTATGGGGGCCAGCTCCTATTTCAGTTGGTAGATTTTCCTATTATGTAAGTTTTATTGATGACTATAGTAAATTTACTTGGATTTATCTGTTGAAAAAGCGATCTGATGTATTCCAAGTTTTCCTCAATTTCAAAAATCTTGTTGAACGCAAACTGAACTCTAAAATCATTGCTATGCAAAGTGACTGGGGTGGTGAGTATGAAAAACTAAATTCTTTCTTTCAAAAGCTTGGCATATCACACCATGTATCTTGTCCTCATGCTCACCAACAAAATGGATCCGCTGAAAGAAAGCACCGTCACATAGTTGATATGGGGCTTGCCTTGTTAGCAAATGCTTCCATGCCGCTTAAATTTTGGGATGAAGCATTCTTAACTGCTACATATCTCATCAACTTGCTTCCAAGTAAAGTTATCAAATTTGAAACACCCATTACACGACTTCTTGGTGTCACACCCAACTATACATCTCTTTGTATTTTTGGTTGTGCCTGTTGGCCCAATCTTAGGCCTTACAACACACGCAAACTCGCTTTCCGCTCAAAACGGTGTGTCTTTTTAGGCTATAGCCCCATGCATAAAGGGGTTAAGTGCCTTGATGTTCCTACTGGTCGGGTGTATATATCCAGAGATGTTGTATTTGATGAGTCCGTGTTTCCCTTTGCATCCCTTCATCCTAATGCTGGTGCACTTCTCCGCAAAGAAATTCTTCTTCTTCCTTCACATCTTCGATCTTTTGATCATGGGGGCGACAACAATTGTACTAACCAATGTGATGATATTCCTGCTGGTACTAGTCTTTCTCTTATGCCTGTGCAGGTCCCTGGAGAAAACGGTGCTCAAAATGACCAAGATCTCGAAAATATGGCTGGTTTTGATCCTATATTTCATGCTGAGGAAGGAGACGAAGCTGGCACAGATGACGAAGAAGATCTGGCGGCGCCTGCCACCCCTGCACGCGCGCAGATCTCGGATCACGCGACCGCATCCGCCTCGGATCAAGCCCCTGATGGCTCCAGTCCTGGATCCAGGGCGGGCCACTCCCGTGCTGCCGCGTCAGCTTCAGGCGGGACCAGCAGCGGGGCCGAATCCCCCTCGCCCCGCGCGCCAGCGTCAGACGGGACCAGCGGCGGGACCAGATCCTCTCCGCATCACGCGCGCCTCCAGTCGCGGTCGGGTGGCGGATCCTCTGCGCCAGTGCCTGCAGGAGGGGCAGCCACACCAGAAGCCACAGGATCCCCTGCGCATATGACGACAAATCAGTCCACTGCATCAGCAGATTCTCCTGGATCTTCTGTGGCAAGTATACCAGCGGTGCAGCGAGAGGTATCTTCACGTGTTATGACCCGGCTACAGAAAGGTATACGGAATCCTAAAATTAGGAAAGATGGAACTATACCATATGGAATGTTGTGTATTTCAGGAGAACCAACATCGTTGAAGAATGCACTTGATGATCCTAAATGGAAAAAGGCAATGGATGAGGAGTATTCTGCGCTCATGAGGAATAAGACTTGGCATCTTGTACCAAATCAGAGAGGTAAAAATATTATTGATTGCAAATGGGTGTATAGAATTAAGAAGAAGGCAGATGGCTCCATTGACAGATATAAGGCACGTCTAGTTGCAAAGGGCTTTAAGCAACGTTATGGCATTGACTATGAGGACACCTTTAGTCCCGTTGTGAAAGCTGCAACTATCAGACTTGTGTTAGCCATTGCTGTATCCAGAGGATGGAGTTTAAGGCAGCTAGATGTACAGAATGCGTTTCTGCATGGTGTTCTGGAAGAGGAAGTGTTTATGAGACAACCACCTGGGTATGAGAGTAAGAAATTGCCACAGTATGTCTGCAAGCTTGATAAAGCACTCTATGGTCTAAAGCAAGCACCCAGAGCATGGTATTCCAGATTGAGCTCACAGTTAAAATATCTTGGCTTTGTTGCTTCCAAGGCTGACACATCCTTGTTTATTTATAACAAGGCAGGAGTAGTCATTTTTGTGCTTATATATGTTGATGATATCATAGTTGCAAGTTCTTCACAAAATGCTACTAATGCTCTTTTGCATGATTTGAGCTCAGAGTTTGCCTTGAAGGACCTAGGTGATTTGCATTTCTTCTTGGGTATTGAAGTCAAGAAAACTCAAGATGGTATTGTGTTAAATCAGGAAAAATATATTCTTGAGCTTCTGTCTCGCATGGGGATGAAAAATTGCAAGCCAATGTCTACACCTTTATCCTCCTCAGAAAGTCTCTCAGCATATGAGGGTGAGCCACTTCAAGAGGAGGAGAGTACAAGGTATAGGAGTACTGTGGGAGCACTACAATATTTAACTCTCACACGTCCAGATATCTCATTTGCTGTCAACAAGGTTTGTCAATATCTTCATGCACCTACTTCTGCACATTGGTCAGCTGTCAAGAGGATTGTGAGATATGTGAAACATACTATGGGAATAAGACTTCATTTCAAACGGTCTAATTCTTCTCTTGTGAGTGCATTCTCTGATGCTGACTGGGAAGGATGTAGTGATGACAGAAGATCAACTGGAGGTTTTGCAGTGTTCTTTGGATCTAATCTTATCTCCTGGAGTGCTAGAAAGCAAGCTAATGTGTCACGCTCAAGTACAGAAGCTGAATACAAGTCTTTGGCTAATGCAACTGCTGAGATCATTTGGGTTGAATCACTTCTTGAGGAATTGGGAATCAAGAAGAATCGTATCTCATGTTTATGGTGTGATAATTTGGGAGCAACATATCTGTCTGCAAATCCAGTGTTCCATGTCAGGACAAAGCACATAGAAATTGATTTTCACTTTGTACGAGAAAGGGTTGCGGCAAGGAAACTTGAGATTCGATTTATTCCTTCTAAGGATCAAGTGGCTGACGGTTTTACAAAAGCACTACCAGCAAGACCATTTGAAGAATTCAAGAGTAATCTTAACTTAGGTTAGTTGAGATTAAGGGAGGGTGTTAGAATATAGAGTTGTAATCTCAACCTCCTTACTTCTCTTGTATTCTACCCAAACTCTTTCTGTCATAACCTTGTACGTCAAGCCATGCTTCGGCCACGCATCAATATAAACTACCACGCGGCTCCCTCGATGGAGTAGGAACGCTTCATATCTTTCACCAACTACTGATTGGCATGGCAGTGCTTTCTTGGTTGCTATGTATACGTAGAAACCACATGGTCCTTGGTGCGTAGATATTTTCCCTCCTTTACAGGTTATGCATTTATGCACACATTAACTCCATTCCTGATCAATGGTTCAACAACCGGAGGAACGGGAGCTGGTGACCACAACTTGTGCAGAGGTAGCATGGGTAGCCAAATACTCCATCCGTTCTTAAATATAAGTCTTTTTAAAGATTTTAACAAGGAACTACATGCAGAGCAAAATAAATGAATCTATATTTTAAAATATGTTTATATACATCCGTATGTTATAGTCCATTTCGGACAGAGGGGGTAGTATTTAGGAACGGAGGAAATAGGTATTTACCCAGCATGGATATCGATATTTGGGGACTTCAGTTTGTTCTTTTAATGTGCTTTGGTCGTGCGCATCTCGGATGCGGTGGTTAAGGACTGTGATGCTGTTGTATTAACTTGATGTGATGATGCGTATTCAATAAAAGCTTTCTTGATAATAAACCATTGCACATGACTGTATGAGTAACTTCCGTCAATCTTTGCGTGAGCCAAGCATAACCTAAAAGGCATTTCATATCGCAGACACGTCTGATCATAGACTTAATATTGAAGTAAAAGAATTCACCTGACCGAGTTGGCAGGCACGTAAGCATCTTTTTTTAGTACCTAGTATAATACAATTACAGGATAGTTAACCTACTCAGTTTGAATGAACCTATCATAGTTTTTAGGGAAAAAATACATTCTTCTTAGATGAATGTTCTTGAGCTGACTTGTACATCAGACTGGAATATTCTCGCATCTCAATCACATCATGCAATATAAAAGGAAATTATTAATAGGAGTACTAACAAGTTGATGTGTACCAAGTTTGGCCACTCGCATGGATACTAATTAATGCGTTGCATGCTGGGTGAACCAGATGTGTGTCTTCTAAAGTCTAAACTACTGCATGTTTGGTAGCATCAGACAATGAATAGACCAAATTAGCTCTTCTGTATGCAATAAATCCAAATGCATGATTCATGGGCTAAGTAGTGTATAGATTTTATCCTCGAATCCATCGATTTCAAGAAGGTTGATGTTTATGTATTGGACATATAAGTTTGAAGTTACTGTACGTTTGACATCCAGTCAAATTCTTTCAATGTTATGGCCGCATACGTGGAAGCAGTATGTGCACAATATTGATCTTGAAAAGGAAAAGTACTTTCACTATAAACATAATTTCAATTGATTCAACTATATTGCTCCATGATTAGTCAAAGATATGTTTCTAAGATCTTCCAATACACTTGCTCTTTCTATCCAATTGAGTACATAAAGGCAGAAGTTTCCTAGGATTGCACAAGGAAACACTCAACAAGTAATTAGCAAGTCACCTTGGTAATTAAATATACCAAAAAGTAGAATTGATCCGGAGTTTAAGCTGGAGTATGATTGAACAAGACATGCACAACTTACTAGAGGATCAACGTGTTGAACACGAACAACGACAAGTCCACAAGTGAAGTAGTGTTTCTTAATAGATATCATCTAGATACATTTCGGTATACATGCATCCGGAAACCAGTATGAAATAACTCAAGCATACTCATCGACATCTATGAGAGTTAATATGAAAGCCTTATACATATAATAACGGACACATCACCATCACCGTAACACTACGGATGAGCCGTTGATATTACATAATTTGTTTTATGGAAATTTGCAAGAAATACATAGTGTGACTATTCTAGTTTTAAGTATAAATTATTGGCTCCAATAAGATCATTTGTATATTGAAATGAACTTAGGTCTACTAGATTACGGGACTCTTTGAATCTCAACTTACTTTAAACGAGCGCTTCCCACACAGATTGTTGGAAAGAGGAGTGAGTCAGGGTAGAACTTACCGAAAAAGGGTTTCCCCCCATTTTATATTATAAAGCAACCATCACCGATTACAACCGAGAGACCGATACAAGCGCACACCATCACCGCACACAACACACACCCAAGACAAGATACAAAGGTGATGGGCACCGACACACCAGACCTCCACCATGAGCATCCACAATAGAGAGGTGAGTCGGACAACAACGAAGCCAGGACTCCAAAGCGTTCCCTCCCAGAAGGGTAAGACCATGGATAGCCACCACCGCCCAATCCCGAAGACTAGGTTTTCACCCAGAGAAAGACGACATAAGTGGGAACGCCGCGATGGTGCCTTCAGGAAGGATATGGCGTCAACGGCTGCCACCACCGTCTGGTGTACCCCGGCGCTCACACCCCTCCGTTGCACCCTAACTCCGTCAACCATGCCACCCACGTGGCCATGGTTGCCCGCCCGCACGTGAAACGCACGCTCTGCCCCCAAACATCGTGCCTCCCGCCGCCAGGGCCGCCACCCTGCAACCAAACAACCCCGAGGCCACACAAAGGCCCCGGCTTTGGCCCAGCCGGCAGCCCCCTACCGACGGAGAACTTGAAGCACGAGATAAGGAAAAAATAAGTATGCAAAAGGTGTGTAATTGGTATATGTACGTTAGGGGTGTAGAAAAAACAAAATGAAATAAGTCGGTTACGTTATTATATATGTTTCTTCTTGTGTGACAGTGCAATTACATATCCTCCACCAAAATGTGACATGGTATCATCATGTACATCTATCTATGAAAACCGGTTTCACGGGCATGATTAGTGTCGCCTCCTC
>NC_041390.1:133549689-133563390 GCF_002162155.2 Triticum dicoccoides | reverse complement strand
TCCCAACATCCCCCTGGTGTCGAAGGGGGCCTCTCCATCAGCCATAGCACAAGTATCTCTTCCCATCTACCTCGTCGCCATTGCTTCCAACCTTACTGAGATGGACGTAGACCCCCCCCCCCAAACCCCATGGAAAGTGTTGATGGGGTCTTCATCTAGTGGAGCAACAGTGTCTAGTTGTCATCTTCTTGGTATGTGGGGAGGGGGAGGCGGTTTGGCCGTGTTGACGATGGGGCATCGTTTCGCTGGTGTGCCATGTATGATCATGTCGTGGTATTGCGCTTGATTTGTTGTACCATGACGGTGGCGCTTCAGTGTTGCATGAGTACGCGACGGTAGGGACCACCACAGTCTAATCTTGGATCAGTAATGTACTTGACTACTTCATCAGGGACTACTTAGTCATAGATTTTTCTTTTCACCTATTGTGACGGGTCGGTTGGCCCTCTTTATGTACTATATATGCTTATATGGAGTTTTGACCTTGTTGTGTTGCCCCTATTTAGTAAAATGATAGTTGTGTGCACCCTACGTATAACATACTATAACCTACTCCCTTTGTAAAGGAATGTATATAAAAGAGTGTTTAGATAACTAAACTAATGATCTAAACACTCTTATATTTCTTTACGGAGGGAGTATGTACATTTTTGGGTGGGGGTGGGGGTCTTCTATCTATGCGGAATAATACAACTCGTGGTCATGTAAAGGAAATCCCCGGTTTACCGTGGTGTGGACCTGGCAAATCGTTGAATAAATTTTCCGTGCGTCCATGCATCTCTTGTCTATGAGGGACAAATATGATGCCCCAGCTAGATTATATTCCGAGTTACATATCAACAAATGCTTTTCACAGAATATATGCCTGGATGCCCTAGAATTGATAGGCTTTGGCCTATGTTCCAAGCTACTATCTAACAATTATTATTTCTGCCACTTCGATACACATGAAGCTAAGTGATCCTAGATAATATATACTATGAGAAATCCAACTAGTGTCTCATGGTATATATTACATTGTTGCTGTGTAGGTTCCTCCTATATGGCTTTTAACTCTAGGCAACATTATACATAGCTCCTGGCATGTCACTAGCACAAGCTATATGGGTAGTAGTAAATTGTTTGTTACGTCTAATTAGGTCCCATGAGTAGTTCTCTCAACATGTTTAATTAAGCAGACAAAAAAGAAGCTTGAGATCGACCGTGACGTCGAATTGCAGATATGGTGCTATGGCCCTAGATCTTGAGAAAACAATTCCAACCGCCGCTCAATTTCAGAAAACAATTCCAACCGCTGCTCAATTTCAGAAAACAATTCCATTGCTATATCAAACTAAGCAAGAATATAGCATGAATGGAAGTGCTTTCAAAAATGAGAAAAGAACAGATATCATAATGTCACAGGAGATTGGCTTGAACAGATGCATCTTCATCCCCTCCGTCATCCGCTTATACGTACGTACGTATGCGTGTAGTGTACAACAATCAGCTGGAGCACTAAAACCTACGGGAGCACAAATCAATAATGGAGCACAAAGTTGGAACTGATACCGCTGGTCACTAGCGGAAACCCAAGCCAGGTTTTAACTGAATGTGCCCCGAAACATCGCGCGACAGAGCAGATAAGAACAGGCGTATATTTTATTTCGGGACTGGCTTGCCATCATACTCAATCAAACACTAAGCTCACAAGCTCATACTACCACTTTACTACTAACCAAGATGCATGATTATTTTAGTGCCCTTGTGTCCCTTTGTATATCACCCTGTTATTTCTGGCCGGCCCCACCGCGCCCCCGGCCCTCTCCTACCCTCCCCCCCTCTCCCTGTCAACCTACGTGTATAAATTCCCAGTTCCTTCCCTCCAAGCAGACCACAGGCGGCAGCAGCAGCAGCAGCAGCAGCAGCAGCACTCACCAAGAGATTGCTACAGTCTCACAAAACCACGCAAAAGTTGGCTGTAATCATATATTGATTGATTGTGCTCGTAGAGAAGCTTGAGGGAGAGAGAGAGAGATTGTTTGATTCGACATGGGCGAGGGCGAGGAGAGTAGGAAGGACACGATGGCGATACGGGTCCGGGAGTTCGACATGGAGAGGGACCTGGCGGCGGTGGAGGAGCTGGAGCGCCGGTGCCAGGTCGGCCTCTCGGACGACCAGGCGGACGACGCTGAACACGACGATGGCGGCGCCAAGAAGTGCAGGAGGAGGAAGAAGAAGAGGGGCATGTCGCTCTACGTGGAGCAGATCGGCGACCCGTTCGCCCGGGTGCGCCACTCGCCGGACTATGTCATGCTGGTATGTGCAACAATTACGCCTGCCCCCGCTGCCATTGACACTTGTCTGGCTACACGACACCCCTTTGACAGCGATGTTGTGCAGCAAAATTACAGTATGTGCTAAGGAAGTACACACATCAGGGTGGGTTAACTGACCATGTGATAATGCTAATATGGTGCTGTAGGTTGCCGAGTACGGCGAGGAAGGAGCTGGGGAGGCGGTGGGCGTGATCAAGGCCTGCGTCCGGACGGTGAGCCGGGGGAAGACGATGACGAAGACGAAGCAGCAGTTCGCCAAGGTGGCCTGCCTCCTCGGCCTCAGGGTCTCCCCGTCCCACAGGTAAACAAAAAAAAATTGTATTTGTACGACATGGCACACCGCGCGCACGTGTGCGTGTGGCTAGCTGCATTTGCACATGCGAGGAGCTATGGTGTGGTGGCTCACTGTACGGGCTGTGTGTACGTGTGCGTGCAGGCGGCTCGGGATCGCGACGGAGCTGGTGAGGCGCGCCGAGGCGTGGTGCGCGGCGAGGGGCGCGGCGCACGCCACCATGGCGACCACGGCGTCCAACGCCGCCTCGCTCGCGCTCTTCGCGGGGCGCTTCGGCTACGCGCCGTTCCGGCGGCCGGTGTTCCTCGGCCACCCGGTGCACCGGCACCGCGCGCGCGTCCCCGGCGCGCACCGCGTGCTGCAGCTGCCGCCGCCGCTCGCGGCCGCGGCCTACGCCGCCCTGCTCTCCCCGGCCGAGTTCGTCCCGGCCGACCTCCCGGCGCTGCTCGCGCACAAGCTCACCCTCGGCACGTACCTCGCCGTCGAGCGCGGCCCGGACCCGTCCCTCCCGCCGTCCTTCGCGCTGCTCAGCGTCTGGGACGCCACGCGCTCCCTCCGCCTCCGCGTCGGCGGCGCCGCGCCGCTCCTCCGCGCGTCCCTCGCCGCGGCGCGCGCGCTCGACCAGCACGCGCCGTGGCTGCGCGTGCCGTCGCTCCCCGACGTGTTCCGCCCGTTCGGCACGTACCTGCTCTACGGCCTCCGCATGTCCGGGCCCGAGGGCCCCGCGCTGCTCCGCTCGCTGTGCCGCCACGCGCACAACGTCGCGCGCAAGAACCCGGCCTGCGCCGTCGTGGCCGCCGATCTCGGCCCCGACGACCCCGCCGCCGCCGCGGTCCCGCACTGGCCGAGCTTCTCGTGCGACGAGGACGTCTGGTGCGTCAAGAAGCTCGGCGTCGCCGCTGACGGTGCCGGCAATGCCGGCGACGATGACGACGACTGGACGACGGCGCCGCCGGCTGACGTCCTGTTCGTGGATCCCCGGGAGTTCTGACGCCGACGTCCTCCCAGAATTAATGTCGTCCGTTTTGATTTCTACCGACGGTGTAGATACATCATACTCTCATAGCTAGAATTGACATTTGTATGGTGCAAATTGATGCAGCATCCCAGGTAGTGCAGTAACCAAAATTAGCCCTGGACACTAAAGAACAATAATATGGTCAGCTTCTGACTCTGTCAACATGAACTTGGTTGTTCATCTGTCTCACAGATAGAAATACTAGTAGATGGCTTCATGTACAATATATTAACTATTTTATAAGCCAAAAGAGAAACTGACACTTTGGTTCCACTGCAGAATAGGAAAAAATGATATTGAGAATCAATTTATGAAACCATTCTTTTAAGGGACATATTTTTTATTATATTCAAACTTTTTTTTTTTTGCCAATCATCTCCTCCTTCATTCATTCATAAGGATCGTAGCATCATTTACTCCCTCCGGTCCTTTTTATTCTGCATATTAGAATTCTCTGAAGTCAAACTTCACAAAGTTTGACCGTATTTATATGAAAAAATATCAACATCTGCCATGCTAAAGTTATACAATATGAAACTTTAAGTCATGACACATCTATTGATATTGATTTCAGATTGTGAAAGTTGGTACGTTCTTCTATAAAGTTGGTCAAACTTTACGGAGCTTGACTTCAATCAAATCTTATATGCGAACTAAAAAGGACCGGAGGGAGATATCACCACCTCCGGGGCAGAGTCCATCCAGAGATTAGGAGGAGAAAATGTAGCTATTCTAGCCAATTCATGAGCTACCTGGTTACTCTCTAACAATAATTTAGGGTATCTAATCAGAAAACAAGTAGCAATCACCAGATGTCGCTAAGTTATGTAGTGCATATCAATGATAGTATGAACACAACAAAAGAATGATAATAAGTAATGGTTCCACTGGTTGTATATTCCAGCCAAATCTTCTTTGTTGCACAAGATCAGATATGCTAACATCAAAGCCCAGAAACAGAAGGCTGAGTACAACAATTTGATGGGTCCAGTTTAACTGCCAGTCCACAAAAGAAAGTATCCATTTTGAGACCACATCGTACCTACCCCATAAGGCATAAAAAGGAGCTCAGATATTAATCAATATATAGCAGTTGAATTCGGCCCTGGCCAGAGCGTTTCAGACAATCAAAACAGAAACAACTGAATCTACACAAATGATGAACAAATTAATCATCAGTGGTTTGCACCAGTATCGTTTTGCTCTCCGGAGTCTGGAATGTTTACCGCCCTTCAATAAGAGCACGGCAAAGAAGGAAAACAAGGTAGTAGTTGGAAAGAAAGGAATGTATAGAATAACACATCTGACGCACAAAAAACAATCAGGTGGTTTGGAATATGTTCTATAAATAAAGAATGGAACGCAACCTAGGATAAACTACATGACACATTCAATGGAGCAACTGCTGATGCAACAAAGACAAAACATATGGAAGTCGGAATAGAGGTGCATATAGTTCTTTCCAAGTGCACTAAGAAAACAAACAGATAGTTATTCTTTTGTTAGAAATGAATTGAATTTTTTATGTCACATCTTTGTATATTTTTTCAAAACTACCCAAAGAACATTTTTTGCATTTGTCTTGGTCTAAAGAACTTCCATGGATAAGAGGCTACAAATTAAAGGCAAAAGCATATCTATTGTTGGCTATCATATGCAGATTGAGAATAAATTTTATGACTGTCATGACACCATGCCTGAGCCTAATAAAGACTGCAATATGGACAATGATGCGCATAATAAGTCCAATCTGCTTGCATGACACTATGCACCTAATTCTAATATAAACCGCAATTTGGCTAAGGAAAAACAAAATATCAGTCCAATCAGATAGTGAGCCACTCGAGGAAAAAAAAGATCTTACATAAAAAAGGGGCAGAAAGGGATACACAACAGCAATCCACTTTAGACGCCCTTGTAGGTGCATAAGGAATGTACCAAAACAATAACTGAAAAGGAAAAATAAATGTCTAATATACATATGCTAGAAGGAATCAAGGAACAAGGAGGGTAAGACCGAAAAGTAGTTAGTGAATGGTAATGTGTAGCTCAACATATTATTTTACACCAACAGGCATAGAGACTGTTTTCTGAATGAAAACGTTGCCAAGATAGGCATCTGCGTCTTTTGGAAAGCAATAGATTCAAAAGAATAAAGAGGAGCATGCATATTTATTTTAATATATTCTTTAAATGGGTTGTCCAGGAGCACTCGGCGAGTCTCTATTGGTACTCACTCTCCAAATAACTCCCTTCCCCTCGCACCCTATTACATCAGTCTTGCTTCGTTCTGCAGAATGCGGCTAGTGTCAGAAATATATTGGAAGCTATAGATTTTCATTTTCTACCATGTCAGACACTCCAAGAAGGAGCAACGATTAGGTCAATAAAATCATAGTGGAACCCACTGTTGTGATGAATAGGATGATGATATGTGCCCATCAATTTATCTTACTTTATAGAACACATAAAGTATTTCCTCATCATAGCTATCGTGGATGAATGTATGACATGCTTATCTTTGTAATTTGCAACTATGCTGAACTTATTCTACATTACGACCACAACGCTGACACGAGAGTATATCCCCATGAAATTCCTGTCAGTATAGACAAACTACAACAATCAATAGTACGATCACACGTGGCGATGGCTCTTATCGTATATCCTCATCTACAATAACACCCCAAAAAACATGAACATTTCTAATATAAGAATAACTAATCGCAATTTGGAGCAACGAAAATACTTTTTGTGGCCAGTAAGAATCGATTCCCCATTTCACAAACTGATTACACTCTAGAGTAAATGCCTGTGAACTATTTTTATTTAGTACTCCCTCCGTCCCAAAATAAGTGTCTCAACTTTGTACTAACTTTAGTACAAAATTGTACTAAGGTTAAGACACTTATTTTGAAACAGGGGGAGTATTAGGCATTAAAATACGATTGCACAGTCATGCTACAAATGAAAAATGCGTCAAATCTAGTGATCATAGTCCAGCATAGAATTAAACATGTTTAAAGCAAGTGGGATAGTAAATAAGCAGTACATGGGTGGCTGGGTGCTGATACCCAAATTACATAAGGAGCAAGGGGTCAGTACTATAATCCGCTTGATCAAATTTATTAATTAATTATACATTTTCAGCTGCAGAAGAAGAGGAAAACATGGATTCAGCATCTTTGATGTGTGTTTCTGGTTCAAAGTAGAGGCAGCGAAACCAGCGACAAATAATCAGATGACAGAGCTCATATACTTATAAATAGCTTCGTTAGTTACCTACATACCAATAACTTGCTACTCCAATCATGTCAAGTGCATGATTCTAAGCCAAGTACAATGGTAGGACGAAAATAGCATAAGCAAAGCTGCTCTCCTTGTGAATATATTCCTAGTTGAAATGAAACTGTATCTAGTGACCACCCCTCAGAGCAAGCACAAGATGGAGCACTGAACCACCTTCAATGTTGTAATCTTTAGCAGTTTTATCGTCAGCAAGTTGCTTTCCAGCATAAATGAGCCTGCAAAAGCAACAGTCAGAGTAAGGATGACGTGCTAGTAAACATTACAGGATTTCAAGTCTAAACTCGGGTTGAAACAGGGCAGTGTTATGACTAGGATAGGATGCCCAACAATATAATTAGTTCGACAAGAAATTTCCCTCAATTAATGTACAGATGTTCTCAACCATTAAAGTCGGCAAGCTAAAAAAGGTTACGGATAACCTAGTCCTGTTTTGAAGATTATTAGTATCAGAGAAAGGACTGCTTCGAAGTCAGGTTTAGTTGAATATACTCATAGAGTCATAGGCCCAAAAGCATAGCAAGATCAAATCATAACAGACTGAAGAAATAATCCACATTACCAAGATTTTAGGGATGCTAATAACTGCTATATTTTTTTATCATGGCAAGGGAAAAATTGACACAAAGGCATGCTCACTCTTTGCACGGATTTGTTGGGACTCCGATTCTAAGGCACATAGATCTAGCTCCATCAAACCATATTAAGTACCCTGAGACTCACGCATGGTCCAGGGTCGTCCGGGGCGAAGAGGAGGCAAGCAGGCAGGGTGGAAGTGGCCGACGCGTGCGCGCGCGCGGGACACACACACCCACATTCTCCTGACACGGTGGGGAAGAAGACTCCCCTGCCCCTGGTGGGCTAGGCTGGCCAGGTGGGCTGTGCAGGTGAGCACTCTCTCTGTGACTGCTTTTCCTATTTTGTTTCTGTTCTCTATTTTTCTTTTCTATGCTGATTTAGTCCTGGCACTAAATCATTTTTGTAAATTCTGAAAATAATTGTGCGCATCAACTGAGATATTCCAGAGGCCCTCAAACAATTTCAGAATTATTGGAGCTATAATTTATATATATATGTGTGTGTGTGTGTGTGTGTGTGTGTGTGTGTGTGTGTGTGTAATAACTCCAATTCAAATAATTGTTGAGTTGATTCAAAGCCCACTTATGCCATGGAAAAATGTGCATCATCAATGGTTGAGGTTTTCACCTTTTGTAGGGCATTTTGGGTTCATTGAAAATTATTTAAAGTTGAACCTATTTGAATTAATTTGGTGCTAGGGTTTGATCATCCCCACTTCAAATGTATTTGGAATTTAAACGTGATGCAAGCAAGGAGAGCTAGCCTAGTGCATTACCAAACTAGGGATGTGACAGGATTTAAGAGGGTAACTGAAGTATGACACAAAGCAATTGCTACTAGGTAAGTCGAGGAGCTAAAGACCAAGCAACCACTAATAATGCATAAACACCAAGTTCAAGGCATAAGAAGCATACCTCTGCTGAACAGGGGGGATGCCCTCTTTTTCCTCGACGCGCTCCTTGATCCTATCAATTGTGTCGGTAGGCTCGATGTCGATCTCGATCTCCTTACCAGTGAGTGTCTTCACCTTGATCATAGTCCCACCCCTGAGCCTCAGGACCAAATGAAGTGTTGACTCTTTTTGAATGTTGTAGTCAGCTAATGTCCGTCCATCTTCCAGCTGCTTTCCAGCAAAAATTAACCTTTGCTGGTCTGGCGGGATGCCTTCCTTGTCCTGCATCAATGATAAATCTACCTAAGTAAGCGATCAATATTCTCGGTACAAATCTAAACATGAATAGGCCAACAATTCCACCGAGTATTACTACGCAGTCTGCTCACTGGATAGAGTTTTGGAAATTGCTACAGAGGCCAGAACTACGAGGGGCGCAGGTCAAAGGGGCAAGACTACTGCTGCAGGTGGTAGCTGGCACTTTCAGTAGGAGAAGATGCTGGGCGCCAATGGTCCTCAGAAATCAGAATTGCTGGATGATTGCAGGAAACAGGAACTTTTGGAGTCATGGTAGACGTTATGTGGTGGTTTTGGTCGCAAGTGATCGTTCTGCAGGCAGTGGCTGTAGCTGTAATTTGTTTTCTATTTTGTGATGTGTTGTCGGCTGTGCAACCTGTTATAGGATCCTGGTGGTTCTGCTGGTTAGATGTTTTTGCTGTAAGGAGGTCGTTTGTGGACCTGGGTTGTGACGCTGGGGCTTGTGCTTCAGCGGACACCACGTGAATGCTTGTGTTATCAGTTTTCAGAAAATGAAAATTTGGGGGAAACCCCTTAATTCTCGAAAAAAAATTGTCCAACAATGTCTCTTATAACTATAATCAGGGAAGAAACTGTTCATACAATAACATACACCCTCTATCCACTAATGTAAGGCGTTTTGGCAGTCCAAACCAAAACGCCTTACATTAGTGAACAGAGGTACCTTATAAGTGTTGATGCCACGCAGAACTAAAACTATGAGGAAACTGCAAGTAGATGGGCAATACGCGCAGAACTCGGTAGGGGACTGAAACGGATACAGGGCCATCGTCTCGTCTCGCGCGGGACGACGCGCGCGAGCCCGCGAGACGGGGAAAAGAAGGGGAGGACTGACCTGGATCTTGGCCTTGACATTGTCGACGGTGTCGCTGCTCTCCACCTCGAGCGTGATCGTCTTCCCCGTCAGCGTCTTCACGAAGATCTGCATCTCCTCCCCAGTCCCCTCTCCCTCCGCCTCCGAGGTTTTTCGGCTCCTCTCTCCCTCCGCGGCGGCCGGTGTGTGAGAGGAAAAGCGGAGGGAAGGGTAGGGAAGGGCCGAAGTGGACGGGATACACAGAACTGGGCTGTTAACTATTCAGCCCATGAGGAGTAGCAGCCCACGTAGAGATTGTTCGGCAGTTTTTTTTGAGACCTTTGAGAGCGCGGCGACTATTAGGCCTTCTTTGGTTCATAGAATAGGAATTTTATAGGAATATGAAAATCATAGGAAGTGAGATGACATGCATGTCAATTCCTATAGAGAAAGAGATGTCATTTGGTGCATAGGATAGGATTTTTTTCATTGAATCTAGGCTAATGTTTTTTTTCCTCCAAAACGTGAAGGATTGATTCCTATCGTACATAGGAATAGGAATCCATTCCTACAAATCAAAAGGCTTCAAAGGAATTATTATTTTTTGCAAATCCTATCCTATAGAATTCCTACAAAAATTCTACAAAGCAAAAGGGGCCTATAATTGGTTCCCCTCAAAATTAGTATAATTGGTTTGATGCTAAAAATTGGCATGCCAAATTTTGGCAAGTGCCAAATATTGGCTAGAGATTGGTTGCTTGCTAATCTTCATTGTCAATCTCACAAAAAATTGCCAAATATTGGCAACTTTTGATTTTGACAAATGTTGACTTGCCAAATATTAACAATACCAAATGTTGGTATCAAATCAATTATGCTCTATATCTCACTTTCAGAGAGACAGTAGGATGTCTCGCTCAAGGGCTACAGCAGTTGGGCCGGCCCATTATGCGCACTATATCTATATCTATATCTATCTATATCTTCTATACCTACTATTAAAGGAAATAGATATTCTTAGTTTGGTTTAGTCCTTTACGTTTGATTTACACACATTAAGCGATCTGGGCCAGTTACTTGTATGTTGATGGGCCTTTTATGGGCTTTCATAGAGAGACCACGAAAAATAATTGGGTCAAAATAAATCAACATTGTGGGAATTAAACACAAGACCTCCTATCTATCTCTTAGATGTAATAATCAAAGACTTATGCACCTTTCATATTTACTAATCCCAACTCACTCTAAATATACGAGTGGCAGTCATCATGTTTATTTTTTTTGCGAGAAAAGGAGTTGATATTAAAACGGCCAAATTACTGAAAGGTCCACGCAGAAAAGGAAATTACAACCAAGCCCCTCTACAACCCGACTACGCATGCGCCGTGGACGAGCCGGTGACGCGTCGTTCGCTGCTGCTCACTGACGCCTTGGATCGAAGCAGCCCCGGGCGAAACGGGAAGTCTCCAATCAACGGTCCATGAGGACCTACACCCATGGCCGTCGTCGTCGTCGCACCTCTCAACATCGCCTTCCTTCTCCAAATCTTCAACCGCCGGAATCGCCATCCCTCGATCTCCGGCACGGGGGAACCGTGCATGGCCTTTCCACCGAGCAGCGAGCACGAAGAAAGGAGCTGTTCCACCGCGGAGCTCCACTGTAACGCCCCGAGACCGATGTGCCAGGTGTCTTCCAGTTATTCGCTGTTGTTGCCTTGTCATTGCTTGCGTGTCATGCATTCCATATCATGTCATCATGTGCATTGCATTTGCATACGTGTTCGTCTCATGCATCCGAGCATTTTCTTCGTTGTCCATTTTGCAATCCGGTGCTCCTATGTCACCCGGTGTCCCCTTTTATCTCTTTTCGTGTGCGGGTGTTAAACGTTTTCGGATTGGAACGAGACTTGTCATGCGGCCTTGGTTTACTACCGGTAGACCGTCTGTCAAGTTTCGTACCATTTGGACTTCGTTTGATACTCCAACGGTTAACCGAGGGACCGAAAAGGCCTCGTGTGTGTTGCAGCCCAATACCCTTCCAAAGTGGCCCAAAACCCACCTAAACCTCCTCCATAATCTAGAGCGTTTGATCACGATCGCATGGCCAAAAACCACACCTCATTTGGACACTCCTAGCTCCCTCTACCTATAAATATGTGCTCTCCTCCGAAAATTCCGCGCAGATCAAACCCTAGTCTCCCTCCTCCTCGCGCCACCGGACATGTCCGCTCCGCCGCCGGACGCGTCCACCCTGTCACCATGTCGCCACCGCCGCCTCCCTCCTCCACTCAGGCGCCGCCACCTGGCCCGAGCCGCCGCCTCTCCCGCGCGGGCCCGGGAGGCCCAGATCCGGCCCCCCCGGCCCGGTGTGCCCCGCCCGCCGCTGTTTCCCGTCGCCGGCCGTCCGCCATCTTACTCCACCGCCGCGCCTCGCCTTGAACTGCGCCGGCCAACAAGTTGACCGGCGTCGCCCACGCCTCGCCGCCTGTGGCACCTCCGCCGCCTCCGATCGTGGCGTCGCCCAGGTCCATGTATTTTTGCGATCTTTGTGGTGACTAGCACAAGCATGCAAAGTAGCTTACTCAATGATGTTGTTTTCAGGGACTTAGAATTTCACTAAGTCCTTGTCATGATATTGTTTTTATGCCATATGTTCATGTTGTTTCCTAGTGATCCGTGCCTCTTTTGAGGATGATCAGTAAGGATGTTTTGTTAATATTGTGGTGCTCTATCCATCCATGTCTTTGTTTGCATTTATGGAGCACCCTAGCTTGAGTCAATCAATCTCTACTTTTTCTATAAAATGATCCTGGCAGATTGTTAACATGTTTAGCGATTTTGCCGAGGTTGTTGCTATTGATCAGTGCATGCTATGATGTTGTTCTTGCCATGTCTAGCTTCTATGCCATGTATTATTGTTGGAAATATCCCCTAGAGGCAATAATAAATTAGTTATTATTATATTTCCTTATTCATGATAATCGTTTATTATCCATGCTATAATTGTATTGATAGGAAACTCAGATACATGTGTGGATACATAGACAACACCATGTCCCTAGTAAGCCTCTAGTTGACTAGCTCGTTGATCAATAGATGGTTACAGTTTCCTGGCCATGGACATTGGATGTCGTTGATAACGGGATCACATCATTAGGAGAATGATGTGATGGACAAGACCCAATCCTAAGCCTAGCACAAGATCATGTAGTTCGTATGCTAAAGCTTTTCTAATGTCAAGTATCATTTCCTTAGACCATGAGATTGTGCAACTCCCGGATACCGTAGGAGTGCTTTGGGTGTGCCAAACGTCACAACGTAACTGGGTGGCTATAAAGGTACACTACAGGTATCTCCGAAAGTGTCTGTTGGGTTGGCACGAATCGAGACTGTGATTTGTCACTCCGTGTAAACGGAGAGGTATCTCTGGGCCCACTCGGTAGGACATCATCATAATGTGCACAATGTGATCAAGGAGTTGATCATGGGATGATGTGTTACGAAACGAGTAAAGAGACTTGCCGGTAACGAGATTGAACAAGGTATCGGGATACCGACGATCGAATCTCGGGCAAGTATCGTACCGATAGACAAAGGGAACTGTATACGGGATTGATTAAGTCCTTGACATCGTGGTTCATCCGATGAGATCATCGTGGAACATGTGGGAGCCAACATGGGTATCCAGATCCCGCTGTTGGTTATTGACCGAAGATTCATATCGGTCATGTCTGCATGGTTCCCGAACCCGTAGGGTCTACACACTTAAGGTTCAATGACGCTAGGGTTATAAAGGAAGTTTGTATGTGGTTACCGAATGTTGTTAGGAGTCCCGGATGAGATCCCAGACGTCACGAGGAGTTCCGGAATGGTTCGGAGGTAAAGATTTATATATAGGAAGTCCTATTTCGGCCATCGGGACAAGTTTCGGGGTCATCGGTATTGTACCGGGACCACCGGAAGGGTCCCGGGGGTCCACCGGGTGGGGCCACCTATCCCGGAGGGCCCCATGGGCTGAAGTGGGAAGGGATCCAGCCCAAAGTGGGCTGGGGCGCCACTTCCCCCTAGGGCCCATGCGCCTAGGGTGGGGGAAACCCTAAAGGAAGAGTCCTAGGAGGGGAAGGCACCTCCTAGGTGCCTTGGGGAGGAGGGATTCCTCCCCTTGGCTGCACCCCCCTAGGAGATT
>NC_041390.1:133535541-133549539 GCF_002162155.2 Triticum dicoccoides | reverse complement strand
TATATAGTGGGGAGATGGAGGACTTCTAACCTTTGCCTTTGGTGCAGCCCTTCCCTCTCCCAAGTCCTTCTCCTCTCCCGCGGTGCTTGGCGAAGTCCTGCAGGATTGCCACGCTCCTCCTCCACCACCACGCCGTTGTGCTGCTGCTGGATGGAGTCTTCCTCAACCTCTCCCTCTCTCCTTGCTGGATCAAGGCATGGGAGACGTCACCGGGCTATACGTGTGTTGAACGCGGAGGTGCCGTCCGTTCGGCACTAGGATCTCCGGTGATTTGAATCACGACGAGTACGACTCCTTCAACCCCGTTCTCTTGAACGCTTCCGCGCCCGGTCTACAAGGGTATGTAGATCCACTCCTCCCTCGTTGCTAGATGACTTCATAGATAGATCTTGGTGACACGTAGGAAAATTTTGAATTTATGCTACGTTCCCCAACAGTGGTATCAGAGCTAGGTCTATGCGTAGTTTCTATGCACGAGTAGAACACAAAGTAGTTGTGGGCGTTGATTTTGTTCAATATGCTTACCGTTACTAGTCCAATCTTGATTCGACGGCATTGTGGGATGAAGCGGCCCGGACCAACCTTACACGTACGCTTACGTGAGACCGGTTCCACCGACTAACATGCACTAGTTGCATAAGGTGGCTGCCGGGTGTCTGTCTCTCCCACTTTAGTCGGATCGGATTCGATGAAAAGGGTCCTTATGAAGGGTAAATAGCAATTGGCATATCACGTTGTGGTTTTTGCGTAGGTAAGAAAATGTTCTTGCTAGAAACCCATAGCAGCCACGTAAAACATGCAAACAACAATTAGAGGACGTCTAACTTGTTTTTGCAGGGTATGCTATGTGATGTGATATGGCCAAAAGGATGTGATGAATGATATATGTGATGTATGAGATTGATCATGTTCTTTTAATAGGAATCACAACTTGCATGTCGATGAGTATGACAACCGGCAGGAGCCATAGGAGTTGTCTTCATTTATTTATGACCTGCGTGTCAACATAAACGTCATGTAATTACTTTACTTTATTGCTAACCGTTAGCTGTAGTAGTAGAATTAATAGTTGACGAGACAACTTCATGAAGACACGATGATAGAGATCATGATGATGGAGATCATGGTGTCATGCCGGTGACGATGATGATCATGGAGCCCCGAAGATGGAGATCAAGAGGAGCAAAGTGATGATGGCCATATCATGTCACTATTTGATTGCATGTGATGTTTATCATGTTTATACATCTTGTTTACTTAGAACGACGGTAGTAAATAAGATGATCCCTCACTAAAATTTCAAGAAGGTGTTCCCCCTAACTGTGCACCGTTGCGAAAGTTCGTCGTTTCGAAGCACCACGTGATGATCGGGTGTGATAGATTCTTACATTCACATACAACGGGTGTAAGCCAGATTTACACATGCGAAACACTTAGGTTGACTTGACGAGCCTAGCATGTACAGACATGGCCTCGGAACACAAGAGACCGAAAGGTCAAGCATGAGTCGTATGGTAGATACGATCAACATGAAGATGTTCGCCGATGTTGACTAGTCCGTCTCACGTGATGGTCGGACACGGCCTCGTTGACTCGGATCATGTAATCACTTAGATGACTAGAGGGATGTCTATCTGAGTGGGAGTTCACAAGATGAACTTAATCATCCTGAACATAGTCAAAAGGTCTTTGCAAATTATGTCGTAGCTCACGCTTCAGTTCTACTGTTTAGATATGTTCCTAGAGAAAATTTAGTTGAAAGTTGATAGTAGTAATTATGCGGACTAGGTCCGTAAACTGAGGTTTGTCCTCATTGCTTCATAGAAGGCTTATGTCCTTAATGCACCGCTCAGTGTGCTGAACCTCGAACATCGTCTGTGGATGTTGCGAACATCTGACATACATGTTTTGATAACTACGTGATAGTTCAGTTAAATGGTCTAGAGTTGAGGCACCAAAGACGTTTTGAAACGTCGCGAAACATATGAGATGTTTTGAGGGCTGAAATTGGGATTTCAGGCTCGTGCCCACGTCAAGAGGTATAAGACCTCCTATGATTTTCTTAGCCTACAAACTAAGGAGAAAAGCTCAATTGTTGAGCTTGTGCTCAGATTGTCTGAGTACAACAATCGTTTGAATTGAGTGGGAGTTGATCTTCCAGATGAAATAGTGATGGTTCTCCGAAGTCATTACCACCAAGCTGCTAGAGCGTCGTGATGAACTATAATATATCAGGGACATATATGATGATCCTTGAGATATTCGCGATGTTTGACACCACAAAAGTAGAAATCAAGAAGGAGCATCAATTGTTGATGGTTGGTGAAACCACTAGTTTCAAGAAGGGCAAGGGCACGAAGGGATACTTCATGAAACGGCAATTCAGCTGCTGCTCTAGTGAAGAAACCCAAGGTTGAACCCAAACCCGAGACTAAGTGCTTCTGTAATAAGGGGAACAGCCACTGGAGCAGAATTACCCTAGATACTTGGTAGATGAGAAGGCTGGCAAGGTCGATAGAAGTATATTGGATATACATTGTGTTGATGTGTACTTTACTAGTACTCCTAGTAGCACCAGGGTATTAGATACCGGTTCGGTTGCTAAGTGTTAGTAACTCGAAATAAAAGCTACGGAATAAACGGAGACTAGCTAAAGGTGAGCTAACGATATGTGTTGGAAGTGTTTCCAATGTTGATATGATCAAGCATCGCACG
Organism: Triticum dicoccoides; assembly: GCF_002162155.2. NCBI lineage: Eukaryota > Viridiplantae > Streptophyta > Magnoliopsida > Poales > Poaceae > Triticum > Triticum dicoccoides. The sequence goes on along the minus strand of NC_041390.1, from coordinate 133,546,824 downwards.
CTCCCTCTACCATCGAGATTGGTGTTTGCGTTGAGCATAGACATGATTGGATTATGTCTATCGTAATACGGTTATTCATTTAAGGAGAATAATGGTTACTCTGTTTATTTGAATAATACCTTCAATGGTCTTGCACCTAAAATGAATGGTTTGTTGAATCTCGATCGTAGTGATACACATGTTCATGCCAAAAGATAGTACCACCTAATTGTGGCACTGCCACGTAAGTCATATCGGTATAAAACGCATGAAGAAGCTCCATGTTGATGGATCTTTGGGCTCACTCGTTTTTGAAAAGTTTGAGACATGCGAACCATGTCTATTGGTGTATATGCATGAAGAAACTCCATGCAAATGGACCGTTTTAACTCACTTGATTTTGAATCACTTGGGACATGCAAATCATACCACATGGGCAAGATGACTGAAAGCCTCATTTTCAGTAAAATGGAACTAGAAAGCAACTTGTTGGAAGTAATACATTTTGATGTGTGCAGTCCAATGAGTGCTGAGGCGTGTACTGGATATCGTTATGTTCTTACTTCACAGATGATTTGAGTAGATGTTGAGTATATTTACTTGATGAATCACGAGTCTGAATTATTGAAAGGTTCAAGTAATTTTAGGGTGAAGTTGAAAGATCGTCGTGACAAGAGGATAAAATATCTATGATATGATCATAGAGATGAATATCTGAATTATGAGTTTGGCATAGAATTAAGACATTGTGGAAAATTGTTTCACAACTAATACAGCCTGGAACACCATAGTGTGATGGTGTGTCCGAACATCATAACTGCACCCTATTGGATATGTTGCATATCATGATGTCTCTTATCGAATTACCACGATAGTTTATGGGTTAGGCATTAGAGACAACCACATTCACTTTAAATAGGGCACCACGTCATTCTGATGAGATGACACCGTATGAACTATGGTTTAGAGAAACCTAAGCTGTCATTTCTTAAAAGTTTGGGGCTGCGACGCTTATGTGAAAAAGTTTCAGGCTGATAAGCTCAAACCCAAAGCGGATAAATGCATCTTCATAGGACAACCAAAACAGTTGGGTATACCTCCTGTCTCAGATCCGAAAGCAATAAGGGATTGTTTCTAGAATCGGGTCCTTTCTCGAGGAAAAGTTTCTCTCGAAAGAATAGAGTGGGAGGATGGTGGAGACTTGATGAGGTTATTGAACCGTCTCTTCAACTAGTGTGTGACAGGGCACAGGGAGTTGTTCCTGTGGCACCTACACCAATTGAAGTGGAAGCTTATGATAGTGATCATGAAACTTCAGATCAAGTCACTACCAAACCTCGTGGGATGACAAGGATGCGTACTACTTCAGAGTGGTACGTAATCCTGTCTTGGAAGTCATGTTGCTAGACAACAATGAACCTACGAGCTATGGAGAAGCGATGGTGGGCCCAGATTCCGATAAATGGCTCGAGGCCATAAAATCCGAGAGAGGATCCATGTATGGAAACAAAGTGTAGACTTTGACAGAACAGCTCGATGGTCGTGAGGCTGTTGAGTGCAGATGGATTTTAAAAGGAAGACGGACAATGATGGTAAATGTCACCATTAAGAAAGCTCAACTTGTCGTTAAGAAGGTTTCGACAAGTTCAAGGAGTTGTCTGCGATGAGACTTTCTCACTCGTAGCGATGCTAAGAGTCTGTTGGAATTATATTAGCGATTACTGCATTATTTATGAAATCTTGCAGATAGGATATCAAAACATTGTTTCCTCGATGATTTTCTTGAAGAAAGGTTGTATGTGATACAACTGGAAGGTTTTTGTCAATCCCGAAAGATGCTAATAAGTATGCAAAGCTCCAGCAATCCTTCTAAGGACTGGAGTAAGCATCTCGGAGTTGGAATGTATACTTTGATGAGATGATCAAAGATTTTGGGTGTATACAAAGTTTATGAGAAACTTGTATTTCCAAAGAAGTGAGTGGGAGCACTATAGAATTTCTGATGAGTGTATGTTGTAGACATATTGTTGATCAGAAATGACGTAGAATTTCTGGAAAGCATATAGGGTTATTTGGAAAGTGTTTTTCAATGGAAAGCCTGGATTAAGCTACTTGAGCATTGAGCATCAAGATCTATAAGGATAGATCAAAACGCTTAATGGTACTTTCAAATGAGCACATACCTTGACATGATCTTGAAGGTGTTCAAGATGGATCAGTCAAAGAAGGAGTTCTTGCCTGAGTTGTAAGGTATGAAGTTAAGACTTAAATCTCGACCACGGTAGAAGAAAGAGGAAGGACGAAGGTCATCCCCTATGCTTTTGTCATAGGCTCTATACGGTATGCCATGCTATGTACCGCACCTAAAATGTGCCTTGCCATGAGTCAGTCAAGGGGTACAAGAGTGATCCAAGAATGGATCACAGGACAGCGGTCAAAGTTATCCTTAGTAACTAGTGGACTAAGGAATTTTCTCGATTATGGAGGTGGTAAAAGAGTTCATCATAAAGGGTTACGCCGATGCAAACTTTGACACTAATCCAGATTATTCTGAGTAGTAAACTAGATTCGTATAGTAGAACATTTATTTGGAATAGCTCCAAATGTAGCATAGTAGTTGCATCTACAAGATGACATAAGAAATTTGCGAAGTACATACAGATCTGAAAGATTCAGACCCGTTGACTATAACATCTCTCACAAGCATAACATGATCAAACCCAGAACTCATCGAGTGTTAATCACATGGTAATGTGAACTAGATTATTGACTCTAGTAAACTCTTTGGGTGTTATTCACATGGGGATGTGACCTTGAGTGTTAGTCACATAGCGATGTGAACTGGACTATTGACTCTAGTGCAAGTGGGAGACTGTTGGAAATATGCCCTAGAGGCAATAATAAATTAGTTATTATTATATTTCCTTGTTCATGATAATCGTTTATTATCCATGCTATAATTGTATTGATAGGAAACTCAGATACATGTGTGGATACATAGACAACACCATGTCCCTAGTAAGCCTCTAGTTGACTAGCTCGTTGATCAATAGATGGTTACGGTTTCCTGGCCATGGACATTGGATGTCGTTGATAACGGGATCACATCATTAGGAGAATGATGTGATGGACAAGACCCAATCCTAAGCCTAGCACAAGATCATGTAGTTCGTATGCTAAAGCTTTTCTAATGTCAAGTATCATTTCCTTAGACCATGAGATTGTGCAACTCCTGGATACCGTAGGAGTGCTTTGGGTGTGCCAAACGTCACAACGTAACTGGGTGGCTATAAAGGTACACTACAGGTATCTCCGAAAGTGTCTGTTGGGTTGGCACGAATCGAGACTGGGATTTGTCACTCCGTGTAAACGGAGAGGTATCTCTGGGCCCACTCGGTAGGACATCATCATAATGTGCACAATGTGATCAAGGAGTTGATCACGGGATGATGTGTTACAAAACGAGTAAAGAGACTTGCCGGTAACGAGATTGAACAAGGTGTCGGGATACCGACGATCGAATCTCGGGCAAGTATCGTACCGATAGACAAAGGGAACTGTATACGGGATTGATTAAGTCCTTGACATCGTGGTTCATCCGATGAGATCATCGTGGAACATGTGGGAGCCAACATGGGTATCCAGATCCCGCTGTTGGTTATTGGCCGGAGATTCATATCGGTCATGTCTGCATGGTTCCCGAACCCGTAGGGTCTACACACTTAAGGTTCGATGACGCTAGGGTTATAAAGGAAGTTTGTATGTGGTTACCGAATGTTGTTCAGAGTCCCGGATGAGATCCCGGACGTCACGAGGAGTTCCGGAATGGTCCAGAGGTAAAGATTTATATATAGGAAGTCCTATTTCGGCCACCGGGACAAGTTTCGGGGTCATCGGGTATTGTACCGGGACCACCGGAAGGGTCCCGGGGGTCCACCGGGTGGGGCCACCTATCCCGGAGGGCCCCATGGGCTGAATTGGGAAGGGATCCAGCCCAAAGTGGGCTGGGGCGCCACTTCCCCCTAGGGCCCATGCGCCTAGGGTGGGGGAAACCCTAAAGGAAGAGTCCTAGGAGGGGAAGGCACCTCCTAGGTGCCTTGGGGAGGAGGGATTCCTCCTCTTGGCCGCACCCCCCTAGGAGATTAGATCTCCTAGGGCCGGCGCCCCCCTGGCCCTCCTATATATAGTGGGGAGATGGAGGACTTCTAACCTTTGCCTTTGGTGCAGCCCTTCCCTCTCCCAAGTCCTTCTCCTCTCCCGCGGTGCTTGGCGAAGTCCTGCAGGATTGCCACGCTCCTCCACCACCACCACGCCGTTGTGCTGCTGCTGGATGGAGTCTTCCTCAACCTCTCCCTCTCTCCTTGCTGGATCAAGGCATGGGAGACGTCACCGGGCTGTACGTGTGTTGAACGCGGAGGTGCCGTCCGTTCGGCACTAGGATCTCCGGTGATTTGGATCACGACGAGTACGACTCCTTCAACCCCGTTCTCTTGAACGCTTCCGCGCGCGATCTACAAGGGTATGTAGATCCACTCCTCCCTCGTTGCTACATGACTCCATAGATAGATCTTGGTGACACGGAGGAAAATTTTGAATTTATGCTACGTTCCCCAACAATTATTGATGGGTGTATGCTTAGTTTGTCATGCAATTCCTCGTAGTGAGTGCATCGAGCTCGTTAACATGCCTACTTGTTAATCTGTTTTGCCATGCTCCAGTTTTTCACTAAGTCTGAATCTGTTTATGTTTTTGCTATGTTCACATGCTTGCAATTGTATTCTCTGATCCCTTTTGGCTCATGGTCACTAAGGGACTTTTGTTATATGCTTAGAGTATCTTCATGTCATGCCTTGCTTTGCCATGTTATGTTCCTGTAGCATGTAGTTTTCATGCTCTAAAGATTGCTTCCTGATGATAAATTCCCGACTTGTGTTAATTTCACCAAGTCTGAAACCTGTTATCATTTGCTCTTTTGCCATGCTTGTTTGAACCTGTTAATCAGTGAATTAGCTGTATCTCAGTGTTCATCTTTTGTCAAGTATCATGAGTGGATCCCTGCCATGTATTTTGTTGCTATGTTTGAGTGTTGTAGCTTGTTGTTCTTGATGCATTTAGATGGCTACTTGCTGTTTATCGCAGACCGGTGCCATAATTGTTTTGCTTGCCATTTCCAAATCGTGCATCCCATTCCGGTGATCTTTATATCGATTTCAATCGAAATCATCTCACCTTTTCAGTGGAACTCTTGGATTTCCAAGTTGAGGTAAGGTTAAATCATTCCTTTCCAAATCATGCATATGCACTGCATACCGCATACCGCATATCATGCCATGTTCATGTGTTGGTTGTTTACTATGTTGTGTGCTTCTTTCCGGTGTTGCTTCTTCGGGTTGGTTCCGATAACGTCGCGTTTGTGAGGACCCGTTAGACTACGTCCGTTTGTCTTCTTCGTGGACTCGTTCTTCTTCCTTGCGAGATTTTAGGCAAGATGACCATACCCTCGAAATCACTTCTATCTTTTCTTGCTAGATGCTCGCTCTTTTGCTATGCCTATGTTGCGATACCTACCACTTGCTTATCATGCCTCCCATATTGTTGAGCCAAGCCTCTAACCCACCTTGTCCTAGCAAACCGTTGTTTGGCTATGTTACCGCTTTGTTCAGCCCCTCTTATAGCGTTGTTAGTTCCAGGTGAAGATGAAGTTTGTTCCTTGTTGGAACATGAATATGTTGTTCCTTATTGGAACTTGTTTATATGTGGGGATATCACAATATCTCTTATTTAATTAATGCATCTATATACTTGGTAAAGGGTGGAAGGCTCAGCCTTATGCCTGGTGTTTTGTTCCACTCTTGCCGCCCTAGTTTCCGTCATATCGGTGTTATGTTCCCGGATTTTGCGTTCCTTACGCGGTTGGGTTATAATGGGAACCCCTTGACAGTTCACCTTGAATAAAACTCCTCTAGCAATGCCCAACATTGGTTTTACCATTCGCCACCTAGCCTTTTTCTTTCCCTTGGGTTCTGCAGACTCAAGGGTCATCATTATTTAAACCCCCCCAGGGCCAGTGCTCCTCTGAGTGTTGGTCCAAACTAGAGCCCCTTGCAGCGCCACCTCGGGGAAACTCGAGGGCTGGTTTTAGTTGTACGGATTGCTCATCCGAGTGTGCCCTGAGAACGAGATATGTGCAGCTCCTATCGGAATTTGTCGGCATATTCGGGCGGTGTTGCTGGACTTGTTTTACCATTGTCGAGATGTCTTGTAACCTAGATGCCGAGCCTGATTGGATTGTCTTGGGAGAAGGAATATCCTTCGTTGACCGTGAGAGCTTGTGGTGGGCTAAGTTGGGACACCACTGCAGGGATTTGAACTTTCGAAAGCCGTGCCCGCGGTTATGGGCAGATGGGAATTTGTTAATGTCCGGTTGTAGAAAACCTGAAGTTGATCTTAATTTAAAATACATCAACCGCGTGTGTAGCCGTGATGGTCTCTTTCCGGCGGAGTTCGGGAAGTGAACACGGTGTTGGAGTTATGTTTGACGTAAGTAGTTTTGGATCACTTCTTGATCATACTTTCTCGATCGTGCTTTGCCTTCTCTTCTCGCTCTCGTTTGCGTATGTTAGCCACCATATATGCTAGTCGCTTGCTGTAGCTCCACATCATACCTTTTACCCTTCCTATAAGCTTAAATAGTCTTGATCGCGAGGGTGTGAGATTGCTGAGTCCCCGTGACTCACAGATACTTCCAAAACCAGTTTGCAGGTGCCAATGAACTGTGCAGGTGACACAACCCGAGCTCAAGGAGGAGCTCGATGAGATCTCGTTCATTATGTTGTTCCGTTTCCAGTTGATCAGTAGTGGAGCCCAGTTGGGGTCGATCGGGGATCTGTGTAGCTTTTGGGGTAGTCTTCTTTTATTTTGGTTCCGTAGTCGGACCTTGATTGTATCTGGATGATGTAATGTTTTATTAATGTAATTGTGTGAAGTGGAGATTGTAAGCCAACTATGTATCTCTTTCCCTTTATGCATTACATGGGTTGTGTGAAGATTACCTCACTTGCGACATTGCTTTCAATGCGGTTATGCCTCTAAGTCGTGCTTCAACACATGGGAGATATAGCCGCATCGAGGGCGTTACAAGTTGGTAATCAGAGCCATCCTCGACCTTAGGAGCCCCCTGCTTGATCGAATCGCTGGCATTGTTGAGTCTAGGAAAATGTTTTGAGTCATTTAGGATTATATATATCGGAGAGTAGGATTCTTTTTACTCTCCAGTCCCTTCGTCGCTCTGGTGAGGCATCCTGACGTAGAGTTTTGACTCTTCTCTTCTCAAATTTCACTAATTTTTTTTAGGATCACGTGGGTATCTTGGAATCGTTCCGATAGTTTTGTGACGAGAACATTGTTCTTGGTGCCTCCTGACATTTAGGGGTTGTGGCAGTGTCCCGGGGAGTTGAGCTCCAAGGTGTTGTCGTCACAATTTTATCGTTGAGATTCTGGAATACCTGAGTTTCGCTGACATCAAAAATCTCTTTTACGCAGTTGTTGGTGAGATAACCTCGACGCCACCCAGTACTAGGGCGGGAGTTCGGGAGTATTGTCATAACTCGTATAACGGATGCTTTTCGAAGGTTGAGGTAAATGATTTCCGAAGGTTTCTTGGTTATGTGTTGAAGGATGGATACAGCTGGATGTAGGATTTGCTAGTTTTGAGTGAGATATGATGCTTCCCCTGTATCCCCAACACCTGATTGCATAACTGAAAAGTTTCAGGAGTTTATAAGTGGGAATTCAAGTAGCTCGTAGGAATTATTTCCCAACAGGCACATGATACGATATGGGATCTATCATATGTTTGTTCCGGCTCATTCTGCAAGCCAATCCTTGTTTTGTTTTTCAGTTGTGGTATTCGAGTTGCTTCAATCACAAATGTTGATTCCATACCTCTCCTAGACGGCATTCTCATACTCCGATGTGAATACCAATCCTTCATGTTAGTCGAGTTTGTCATGTCAATCCTTTTTAACCGGTGTGCTTCTCTTCAAGTGGATCCGGTCTTTTCAACATCAGCAAGATCTATTCTAAGCTCTCTCAACGGTGTTCGTTTCATCCTTCCTAAATTGTCTTTGTTTTTCCCACCCTCCCACCCTTGTTCTTCAAGGACTCTTATATCTTAATCAAGTATCCATCTTATGGATGTGAAGCCTCTTCATCCTTTTTCTTTCAAGTTTCGATCCGATGATTTATCATGCAGATACTAATGGAGCTTCTAGTTCATCATTATTCGTTCTTTTTCTTCTCCGGTGGGTCGAATTCAAACTTTTGGTGTTGTTAATATCCCTTTTTCCTCGTTTCATATGTTTTCACATGCCGGTGCACCTCTTAATCATTCCCCGTTTGCTATTCTTTTGTTCCAGAGTGCTAAAGATATCTCAGAAGATTTGTGTTTCCACTCTTAATCCGTTCAAGCTATTTTGAGGATGTTATCTCATTCAAGCCATTTGAATCAACCGGTGCAATCTCTCTTCAAAATCGTTCAACGGTGTATCTTTTCAGTAGGCCCTAACCCATAGGTTTTTTTCCCAGGATCTTACCTGACTCTTCTTATTTTTCCGGAGCTTCTCAAATTCTTTTCTAAAGTTTGACGTAAGAATGATTTATCATCAGTCAAATGTCTTTCTCTAAGATCTTTCAAATTCTTTTCACCATTGGCTCAACCTTTCCATTCTTCATTCCGGAGTGTCTCAACAATTCATGGTGGTGTTTCTCATCGTAATTCTCAGATTTTGAAGATCGAAGAAGATTTTTCTCTCAATCTTGCTCCATTCTCTTCAAGATTCGTGGTTCTAGTTCAAGGCCATCCTCTCATAATTGTTTTGATTGTGAGAATTCCTTTCACCTATCTGGAGTCCATCAATTCAGGTTTATTCATTCTCAGCTTTCAGTTATCATTCTCCAACCTACCGGTGCTTTTTTAAAATATCCTCTTCTCAGTTTGTGATCTCATCGCTCTCATGTATCTTAACTCTCTAATGTATGTTCGTTCATTTGCTAATTCTTACCGGTGATTCATCCCTTTACTTCGTTCATTTTCAATTCATACGGTAGTTCATTCAAGATCTCTTCCTTGGTTGTCATACTAATTCATTCGTTGTTTCATCCTACCGGTGGTTCGTGGAAGACATTCTCAGTTTATGTTATATCTCTCTTAATCTTTTCTACGGGAATAAGTAATATGTCAAGTCCGTTGATTGTCATCAATTTAATTGGTGAGGGATAAGCATAATGTAATTCTTATTCTTGTTTCATCCTAGCGATTAATTCCTTATTCCGGAGGTTCATCAAAATTCTTGATTCCTTTTGTTCATCTTTCTTTCCCGGAGTTCCAAGCTCTAATTATCACGGAGATCCATCTAAATCATCACAAGGTTTCACCTTGTGTTTCCAACTTCTCTTTATTTTCGTTATTCTTTTTGTTTACCGGAGTTCTTCATGAAGGTTCTACATGATGGTTCATCAAGGATTTAAATTCCTTCTCGAAGTGTTCGTCGATATTCCTTTCTAAGGAGCTCAAGTTTCTTCATCTTGCAATCCAAAGTGCAATTCTTTCAACCGTATCATTTGAGGTGGTATTATGTCATTCTTGATAATTTGAGCTCATGTTTCATGATTCACAGGTTGTTAAGAATGGGGTATTTTAAATCCATCAACCTCTTCATTGGAGTTATCTTGGGTTATATTCCACCTAAAGCCTTCCCTAAGGATTGTTGCTATCTATGGTGCTTATAAATGATCCAAGTTCTTCATTTATCCTCCCGGTGGAATAGTTTCTCGTCTCCTTGTTCTTTACAATCCAATCTTTTTCAGTGAGTGGCAGAATTTTACCTCATAATTTTGAGAAGTTTTCCATAAGCCCACTATAAGCTTACTCTTTTCATTTTTGGTTTTCCAACAACTCCGTTCAACCCTTCTCCTAAGGATGCCTTCTCAAACTCTTTTGTGACAGAAGTTGGCATTTTCTTCTCCATTCTTTTATTTCAATGATCTATCTTCTATTATTTTTCTTCCGGAGGCCTTGTGATGTTGCTCTCTTCAACCCTTCTTCTTATTTTGTCAGGACCTTATTCTTTTCATGCTCATCCATTTGACCGGAATGTCGTGCCCTCTTTTCAAGTTCTATCATCTTATCAAGTTTTACCTCCCTTCTCAACCGGAGTGCTGTCCGAGACCTTTCTTACCCCTTGTCCCATTCTTTTAATAGTTTCGTAGGCAGTGTGTTGTGATTTCATCAATTATCTTCTCATCTTATCAAGTTCTTATTCAATCCTCCTTCCTTTCATTCGGAGTGCTGCCCGAATGTGTTCTTCCTTTTTCCTCTTTTCTGACGGAGATTGTCAACTTCATTTATCTCCATTGTATTCTTTTCTCGAAATGGCTTAACCTTTGCAAGGTTCTTTGGTTTCACTCGTTTCTCAAAGAAGCAACTTAGCTTTACCTCTCCTCTTTCTCTTCCGTTGTCCCTCCGGTGCCATTCTAGATCTCGGGACGAGATCCTCTCGTAGTGGTGGAGTGTTGTAACGCCCCGAGACCGATGTGCCAGGTGTCTTCCAGTTATTCGCTGTTGTTGCCTTGTCATTGCTTGTGTGTCATGCATTCCATATCATGTCATCATGTGCATTGCATTTGCATACGTGTTCGTCTCATGCATCCGAGCATTTTCCCCGTTGTCCGTTTTGCAATCCGGCGCTCCTATGTCACCCGGTGTCCCCTTTTATCTCTTTTCGTGTGCGGGTGTTAAACATTTTCGGATTGGACCGAGACTTGTCATGCGGCCTTGGTTTACTACCGGTAGACCGCCTGTCAAGTTTCATACCATTTGGACTTCGTTTGATACTCCAACGGTTAACCGAGGGACCGAAAAGGCCTCGTGTGTGTTGCAGCCCAACACCCTTACAAAGTGGCCCAAAACCCACCTAAACCTCCTCCATCATCTAGAGCGTTCGATCACTATCACGTGGCCGAAAATTGCACCTCATTTGGACACTCCTAGCTCCCTCTACCTATAAATATGTGCTCTCCTCCGAAAATTCCGCGCAGATCAAACCCTAGTCTCCCTCCTCCTCGCGCCACCGGACATGTCCGCTCCGCCGCCGGACGCGTCCACCCCGTCGCCACGTCGCCACCGCCGCCTCCCTCCTTCACTCAGGCGCCGCCACCTGGCCCGAGCCGCCGCCTCTCCCGCGCGGGCCTGGGAGGCCCAGATCCGCCCCCCCGGCCCGGTGTGCCGCGCCCACCGCCTGGTCG
>NC_041390.1:133522272-133534857 GCF_002162155.2 Triticum dicoccoides | reverse complement strand
TGGTCGTCCGCGCCGCCTCAGGCGCCCCGCACCGCCGCCGTTTCCCGTCGCCGGCCGCCCACCATCTTGCTCCGCCGCCGCGCCTCACCTTGAACCGCGCCGGCCGACGAGTTTGACCGGCGCCGCCCACGCCTCACCGCCTGTGGCACCTCCGCCGCCTCCGATCGTGGCATCGCCCGGGTCCAGCCTCGCCGCCGTACCATTCGCCGGAGCGCGCCGCCTCGCCGCCCATCTCCTCGCCGCCGCCCGCCTCTGGCGACCGGAGCTCGCCGGAGTCTCCTCTCCGGTGGATCTGGAAAAGGTGGACCAGATCCACCACTTCATCCATCCAAACGCGCCTCTCCGTCCCCCGGATCCCTCCGCCCCGCACCATCCCATCCCGGGTTGACTTTTTCGCGAGGGTATATTTCTCCAAGTCCCCAGATCTGCATATTATATGTCCCTGTTCATTATGCCTTAACTTTGCATCCGTGACTTTGATTCGTGCGTGTAGCATATCAAAATGTTCGTCTCGACGAGTACATCATTTCATCTCATTGCATTATTTTCATTTGAGCTCATCTTGATGCCCGAAATGTTGTTGGAAGAGGGCTATGTGATGTTTATGTCACATCTGTTTCAGCAAATGCACTTTTGTCATTTTTGCCATGATTAATGTGTGCATGCTATGATCCTGAGCTCTACATGTGTTTTGTTAAATGCCATGCCATCTTTACGGGGGTGTATGCCATATATTTTTGTGATCTTTATGGTGACTAGCACAAGCATGCAAAGTAGCTTACTCAATGATGTTGTTTTCAGGAACTTAGAATTTCACTAAGTCCTTGTCATGATATTGTTTTTATGCCATATGTTCATGTTATTTCCTAGTGATTCGTGCCTCTTTTGAGGATGATCAGTAAGGATGTTTTGTTAATATTGTGGTGCTCTATCCATCCATGTCTTTGTTTGCATTTATGGAGCACCCTAGCTTGAGTCAATCGAGCTCTACTTTTGCTATAAAATATTTCTGGCAGATTGTTAACATGTTTAGCGATTTTGTCGAGGTTGTTGCTATTGATCCGTGCATGCTATGATGTTGTTCTTGCCATGTCTAGCTTCTATGCCATGTATTATTGATGGGTGTATGCTTAGTTTGTCATGCAATTCCTCATAGTGAGTGCATCGAGCTCGTTAACATGCCTATTTGTTAATCTGTTTTGCCATGCTCCAGTTTTTCACCAAGTCTGAATCGGTTTATGTTTTTGCTATGTTCACAGGCTTGCAATTGTATTCTCTGATCCCTTTTGGCTCATGGTCACTAAGGGACTTTTGTTATATGCTTAGAGTAGCTTCATGTCATGCCTTGCTTTGCCATGTTATGTTCCTGTAGCATGTAGTTTTCATGCTCTAAAGATTGCTTCCTGATGATAAATTCCCGACTTGTGTTAATTTCACCAAGTCTGAAACCTGTTATCATTTGCTCTTTTGCCATGCTTGTTTGAACCTGTTAATCAGTGAATTAGCCGTATCTTAGTGTTCATCTTTTGTCAAGCATCATGAGTGGATCCCTGCCATGTATCTTGTTGCTATGTTTGAGTGTTGTAGCTTGTTGTTCTTGATGCATTTAGATGGCTACTTGCTATTTATCGCAGACCGGTGCCATAATTGTTTTGCTTGTCATTTCCAAACCGTGCATCCGATTCCGGTGATCTTTATATTGATTTCAACCGAAATCAACTCACCTTTTCAGTGGCACTCTTGGATTTTCAAGTTGAGGTCAGGTTCAATCATTCCTTTCCAAATCATGCATATGCACCGCATACCGCATCCCGCATATCATGCCATGTTCATGTGTTGGTTGTTTACTATGTTGTGTGCTTCTTTCCGGTGTTGCCTCTTCGGGTTGGTTCTGATAATGTCGCGTTTGTGAGGACCCGTTCGACTACGTCCGTTTGTCTTCTTTGTGGACTCGTTCTTCTTCTTTGCGGGATTTCAGGCAAGATGACCATACCCTTGAAATCACTTCTATCTTTGCTTGCTAGATGCTCGCTTTTTTGCTATGCCAATGTTGCGATACCTATCACTTGCTTATCATGCCTCTCATATTGTTGAGCCAAGCCTCTAACCCACCTTGTCCTAGCAAATTGTTGTTTGGCTATGTTACCGCTTTGCTCAGCCCCTCTTATAGCGTTGTTAGTTGGAGGTGAAGATGAAGTTTGTTCCTTGTTGGAACATGGATATGTTGTTCCTTGTAGGAACATGTTTATATATGGGGATATCATAATATATCTTATTTAATTAATGCATCTATATACTTGGTAAAGGGTGGAAGGCTCGGCCTTATGCCTGGTGTTTTGTTCCACTCTTGCCGCCCTAATTTCCGTCATATCGGTGTTATGTTCCCGGATTTTGCGTTCCTTACGCGGTTGGGTTATAATGGGAACCCCTTGACAGTTCGCCTTGAATAAAACTCCTCCAGCAATGCCCAACATTGGTTTTACCATTCGCCACCTAGCCTTTTTCTTTCCCTTGGGTTCTGCAAACTCAAGGGTCATCATTATTTAAACCCCCCGGGCCAGTGCTCCTCTGAGTGTTGGTCCAAACTAGAGCCCCTTGCAGCGCCAGTTTTAGTTGTACGGATTGCTCATCTGAGTGTGCCCTGAGAACGAGATATGTGCAACTCCTTTCGGGATTTGTCGGCATATTCGAGCAGTGTTGCTGGACTTGTTTTACCATTGTCGAGATGTCTTGTAACCTGGATGCCGAGCCTGATCGAATTGTCTTGGGAGAAGGAATATCCTTCGTTGACCGTGAGAACTTGTGATGGGCTAAGTTGGGACACCCTTGCAGGGATTTGAACTTTTGAAAGCTGTGCCCGCGGTTATGGGCAGATGGAAATTTGTTAATGTCCGGTTGTAGAAAACCTGAAGTTGATCTTAATTTAAAATACATCAACCGCGTGTGTAGCCGTGATGGTCTCTTTCCGGCGGAGTTCGGGAAGTGAACACGGTGTTGGAGTTATGTTTGACGTAAGTAGTTTTGGATCACTTCTTGATCATACTTTCTCGATCGTGCTTTGCCTTCTCTTCTCGCTCTCATTTGCGTATGTTAGCCACCATATATGCTAGTCTCTTGCTGCAGCTCCATATCATACCTTTTACCCTTCCTATAAGCTTAAATAGTCTTGATCGCGAGGGTGTGAGATTGCTGAGTCCCCGTGACTCACAGATACTTCCAAAACCAGTTTGCAGGTGCCGATGAACTGTGCAGGTGACGCAACCCGAGCTCAAGGAGGAGCTCGATGAGATCTCGTTCATTATGTTGTTCCGTTTCCAGTTGATCAGTAGTGGAGCTCAGTTGGGGTCGATCGGGGATCTGTGTAGCTTTTGGGTAGTCTTCTTTTATTTTGGTTCCGTAGTCAGACCTTGATTGTATCTGGATGATGTAATGTTTTATTCATGTAATTGTGTGAAGTGGCGATTGTAAGCCAACTATGTATCTCTTTCCCTTTATGCATTACATGGGTTGTGTGAAGATTACCTCACTTGCGACATTGCTTTCAATGCGGTTATGCCTCTAAGTCGTGCTTCGACACGTGGGAGATATAGCCGCATCGAGGGCGTTACATCGACCGAACTTCGTCGTCGAAGGGGAGACCAACACCTGCAAAAAGTCGATCCAGTCGCACCGCCGCCTCCACGACGCCACCGGCTGGCTCCCTAGGCACTCCTACACTATGTACACGCTGCAAATCGGGCCTCCCCCGTCCTCCCGCCGCCGGAGCGTCCGGCGGAGGGCGAGGGAGCTGCCGATTCGGCAACGGCGAGGTGGAGAGCCCGGGGTTCACACAAATCTCCCTTCGTTCCTGTAGATGGGGAAGGGTGAGGTCCAAGGCTCATGTTTAGGAAGAGCTAATTAAACGAATGACCTAATAAAGGAAGGATTGTGGGCTTAAATATAATATTTAAACGAATGTGGCTAATTAAAGGAATTATCGGTAAATCGGTGGAATAACTATTAGAAAGATTGTGGTCTTAATAAATTCTACATGAAGGATTTGAGGTAAAAAGGTTGGATAATTAAAAGAAGATCTATAGGCCTTAATGTGTTGGGCTACTAAATTAGAAAAGGAATGATTTGATTCCTGACTAAAACGGGTGAGGACTTCATGATAATTAATGAAAGGATCATACTTAAATGCCATTAAAAAAGGATTGTATTTAAATGAATCAGTGGGACATTACGCCCCGCAAAGAAAATATGAACACGATTAAATTGCGACGTATTTTTTTATGTTCATTTTGTAGAAGGACGATGTTGCGTTGCAACATGTTCTTCATAATGAATCCGATGCTGTGGGACATTATGCTTGTGCAAAACATCAATTTTTTCCGTTGCAACGCACGGACATATGTGCTAGTACCTACTAATAAAGCAAGGTAATATTCTTGGTTTCGTCCCATGATTAGATGATTTTTTTAATCTGACGAGGTGGTACTATTCATATAAAAATTCTGGTCGTTCGTTTTGTGCGATTGAGAAAACATAGTCCAAAGGCCGTTATGCCTCAACCGGGTGGGCCTCGACCTTTCTCTATGGGCCTGCTCCTGCTTCTACAGATTCCTATTTGCACACGTACAGTCACTGATTTCTGGGCATGGCATGAGGAGAACCGAGGCATATTCACTGTACGATCAGCGTATAGGATGATTCTGCGGACCAAGCTCGGTCGGGAGCGATGGCTTTCTGAAGAAACGGAAACGTGCATGGGTCAGAGCGAGAGCAGCAGTTGGACTTCGATCTGGCACATCCAGGTGCCGTCGAAACTCTGGGTGTTTGTGTGGAGACTAGCAAGGCAATCAATTCCCTGCGGGGTGTTATTGAATCATCGGAACATGTCCACAACAGAAACGTGCAGACTGTGTGGCGCTCGCGACACCTGGAGACATGCTTTGTTATCCTGCCCTATGTCACGTAGTGTATGGGCGTTGGCTCCTGAAGATTTGGTTGAGAGGATGTGTGTGCACACACATGACAGTGCCAAGGACTGGATCTTTGCTTTGCATGAAATATTGAAAGCAGATGATTTTGTAAGGATGGTTGTAACCCTGTGGGCTATATGGGGTGCGAGAAGGAAGGCGATCCACGAAGAAATTTTGCAGTCACCACATGCAACCCACGGGTTCATCGCTTCGTTCTTGACAGAGCTACAGACTGTAAGTTCGAAGAGCCCTAAGCAGCAGGCCATTGCCCGACAGCCGGTGGTGTCTTCTTGGATCGCTCCAGTAGATGGAAGTGTGAAGATAAACGTGGATGCTTCGGTCGCTAGGGCGAGATGCGGATCAATTGCCGCTATTTGCAGAGATCAGTCGGGAGCTTTTTTGGGTGCATCGGGTCTAGTCTTCAGGAATATTTTGGACCCTCCAACACTTGAAGCACTTGCTATCAGGGAAGCGATGGCATTAGCTGATGATCTTTATGTTCAGAATATTCAAATAGCGTCAAACTGCAAGGTGGTGGTGGAAGATATCCAGAAGAGAAACTTACCTAGCTACGGTGCAATAGTTCAAGAGATTTTAGATCTTTCCCTTTCTTTCAATTTCTGTAACATAGTCCATGAACGTAGGAGCTCCAATTTTGAAACTCACAATTTGGCGAAGCATGTACGTACGCTCGGTGTTGACCGCCATGTTTGATTAGGCCATCCCGGAGACCTTCTTTCCGTCCCCATTAATATGATGACGGCTTAATAAAGCTTCGTTGAATTGCCTCAAAAAAAAAATACGCACGTGAGTTGTACTAAAGCAGCCAAGAGACATCGATTAAATCCAATTCAAAAGAAAGAAGAGACCACATAAAGAGGCAGAGAGTAGGGAGACATGCACGGCTGGTTGGTTGGCTGTAAAAAAGACTTCGTCCTGATGCATTAGAGACGCGCGGCCATAAAATGCAAAGAATCAATGTCACATTGTGCGGACTGTGGCGGCTGGCAACGAGGCGGCCAGCAGGCCGGAGTTCCCGCAGTCGACTGCATTGATGAACACCCGTCAGTGCCGATGCCAGGCGCGCCATTGACCCCCCGCCTGCACCTCAGCGCCGGGGTCGTCACCGACTGCACGCACGGCGCAGTCATCGTCTCCTCGGCGACGGTGTCCGGGCTTGAGGTTGTGTGCGCATAGGCGTTGGCTGGTGGATGCAGGCCGCTGGAATCCTTGTGACAGCGGAGCAGTATGTGCGTAAATTCGTGAACGCTCATGCGCATGCAACGTGCGTAAAGATGAACCAAGCAAGCTGGGCAACAGGGGCCACTACAATAATCCTAGACATACAAGGCTTTACGGGGTTGTTACGGTGATGCACTTTGTGATTCGTCAATAAACTCTCCGCCCCCCTGATTTCAGGTGGGGGGCAATCCCTCGACTAATAGCACGTCTCCAAATCATCTCCTCCGTAATCTTCTGTAAAAAAAGCTCGTACGTGTAGCATTACCGGGGCCACTACCTGGTTTGAAAATAAAATTCCTACGCAAGCTGGAGTCGCTGGCATGCACACCGGACTCACCCATTGCGCGAGTGCCGAGTGCGTACAGCTGCCTCAGACACGGCGACGACATGGATGGCTGGTGGCCTTGCCCACTTTTGGTTGTGCCATTCTAATTTAAACATGAACACGCCATCAACGGTCTTAGATACAACTTCTAATCTCCCTAAAAGAAAGAAGATATAACTTCCAATCATCCGGCATCCGCTGCTCCAATTAGTTTTCTCCTCCACCAGAAGCTTTTTTTTTCAATTTACCTATAAGTTATTAATTATAAAACAGTAGATCATGCTGAAATGTGCCCTTTTAGTTCACATAAAATACCTCTAATTTTAATGTTTTTCATGTGAGATTTTCATGAGTTATAGGCAATAATGCTTCATGGTTTTGCTAGAGAATTAGCTACATATGATCATGTTATGTGCCATCATAAGCATTCGTTCATCCAAAACATATGATCATGTTATGTGCCATCATAAGCATTCGTTCATCCAAAAATCCAAAAGTACCAATTTGCATTCTCTACCCGGCCATTCACCCGTCAATGGCGATGCTCACATCTCTCTGTTCTGTGTGCGTATATATAAAAGAAGCGGCTATTTATTTTTTGAATATCGTGTTATTGCACAGAAAAATTGAGCTATTATGCATAATTTGTTATTCTAGATAATATGGCATTGTGGATTGTGCTTCTTTTACTTAATTGTTGTAGTTAAAACAAGTAAATGTCTAACAGTTTGCCCATAACAAAGCAGCCCTAGCGACGGAATCGACAGCTTGTGGCTGTGTGAGCATCGAAGGCGATGGGCATGGAAGCTTCTGGTAGAAGATTTGGACCACTAGCAAGCAGCTAGGCCTTGATTGAGTTGTCAATGGCAATGGCAAGGGTGGTGTCTTCATGTCATCCTTAATCGATTAGGAGGCTGGTGGTGTTCATAGCTTTACATCAAAGTCGTCGGGTGCTAGGGGTGGGGGATCAACCAACGAACTCAACGAACTCAACCAATGCATTTTCTCTTCAAAAATGAATTTGCCACCTCTTGTCCATTAGAACTAATAATCCAAAATTAATGTTGTTCAGTTAAATTAATTTACTTGAAATCATACTCCCGTCTCGAGCCCATGCC
The DNA here is from genome assembly GCF_002162155.2 of Triticum dicoccoides. NCBI lineage: Eukaryota > Viridiplantae > Streptophyta > Magnoliopsida > Poales > Poaceae > Triticum > Triticum dicoccoides. Next base: position 133,527,208 of record NC_041390.1, on the reverse strand, counting down.
ACAATCCTCAAATGATCCATCCTTTTGTAGTGACTATTCTTCCATGACATAGATCCACGATCCGGCCAACCTTGATTGATAAAAATTGTTGTTTTCTCCCGTTGCAACGCACGGGCATTTGTGCTAGTTAAGAAAAAGGGAAGAAAAATTGGGAGAATGAGGGATTGGACCTGCTAGTTCTTATTCAGCGCCTTAAGCGCCGTTACAGGCATTCCTGCTAACGGGCGCAGCGCACACCCCTCCCTCTTCCATCGGTACTAACGGACTGGCCCATCACCCCTTTGGTTATATGGTTTTTATATATACCGCAAAAAAGGACCTCGAGGTTTTTTTAGTCTAAACACACTTTATTAATCAAAGAAGCTCATAGGGATACAATGAATGTCTGGTGGGTTTATAAGCCACAGATGGCGCCCAAAATCCAGACCGAAAGTGTGCTTAGCGAGACTATGCGCCTTGATATTGGTAGATCTACCTATAGACGTGATTGCTTGTGCGTCAGTAGGTAAGAAGATCTGTGAGACTGCAGCTCGGTCCCATTATGCGCTTGGCAAAATAAGATCCCTGACCCATTGTGGTGGATTAGCAATCAGACTAGCTATAGATCTCATATTGGCTGGTCTCGGGAGCCAATTCTGATCCCATATATGTGTCGTGAGTTCATCACCAATGCGTCTGATAAGGCCCTGCATGAGAACATCGCGACCTTCAATTATAGCCCGCCAAATTTTAGAAGAAGCCGAGCCAAGCTCAGCATTTAAGAGATCAGCTCATGGATGGTATTTGGCCCTCAGAACTCGTGCGCTGAGGGAGTCTGGGTCCATTAAAATTCTCCATGCTTACCTTGCCAAGAGAGCTAGGTTGAAAAGCTCAATATCCCACAAACCAAGCCCTTCACAATATTTTGGCTTGGTCATCGTGCTCCAGGAGACCCAAATTGGCTTCCTTTTCCCTTCTTTGCTTCCCCACCCAAACTTTTTGATCAAAGAGTTGAAATGCTCACAAAGGCCATGCGGCAATTTGAAACATGACATGGAGTAAACAGGGACCGACTGAGCCACATACTTTATCAAAACTTCCTTGCCCCCCAGAGACAAAAGTTTTTCCATCCACCCTTTGACCTTGTTCCAGACTCTGTCTTTTAAGAATTTTAAAGCACCATTCTTGCAATTATCCACGTCAGATGGCATTCCCAGGTATCTATCTGATAGTGACTCATTTGTAATATTTAGTGCATTCTTTACCTCGGCTTTGAGCGGGGAGGGGCAGCCCTTACTGAAGAACACTGAGGATTTTGATAGGTTTATCCTCTGGCCCGAGGCATTACAATAACTTTTCATCAAGGAAGACAACTGATTTGCTCCAAAAAAAACTGGCTTTGACAAACAACAGGCTATCATCTGCAAAAAACAAGTGGCTCACTGGCGGTGCCGACGGAACTACTCGGATTCCACTGAGGTTCGATGATTCATCTTGGGTTTTTAAAAGGCACGAAAAGCCCTCCGCTGCGAGCAAAAACAGGTATGGAGAAATTGGGTCACCCTGTTGGATTCCCCTTGATGGGAAAAATTTCTCAAGCTTGCCACCATTGAAAAGAACTGAAAATTTTACCGAGGTTACCACGCGCATAATTGTAGCCACCCAAGACGGGGCGAAGCCCAACTTGGTCATAATAGCTTCAAGATAGTTCCACTCGACGCGGTCATATGCTTTCATCATGTCCAACTTAACTGCACAATATCTGTTCCTTTGGGCTTTATTTCGCTTCATAAAATGTAAGCACTCATAGGTAGAATCGAACATGAGACCTCCGACATCGATGGGCACTACACTCACCATCGGGCCACCCAGTCCTCTGAGACAAGTTACATCTTTTTCCCTTTATTCTTTCGTATTTTATTTTTCCTTTTTCTCTTTTTTCATCTTTTCTTTTTTCTTTTTTCTCTTCTGCTTTTTTAAATGGATTAACGTATTACATTTTTGTATGAAGTTTTTTGAAAATCAATGCACTATTTTTGAGTTTGATAAACTTTTATCAAAATTGGTGAACTTTTTTCATTTTGATGAACTTTTGAAAATTGATGAACTTTTTTCAAATTTGATGAACTTTTGAAAATTGATGAGCTCTTTTTAAAATTTGATGAACTTTTTCCTTTTTTATGAACCATTTTTTGAAAATTGATGAACATTTTCAAAACCAATGACTTTTTTCCCAAATTTGATGAACTTTTTGCAAATTCAATGAACTTTTCCAATTTTGTTGAACTTTTTTTTCAAAATTGATGAACTTTTTCCAAATTTGTGAAGTTTTCCCAAATCCATGAACATTTTTGAATTCATGATTTTTTGTTCTTTTTCGGATTTTTATATTATTTTTCTAAAATTCATCAGTTGACCGGTCAAACCACGGCCAGCGACTAGTGAACCAACAGCAAAAACAACGTGCGAGCGAGCGACCTCGCAAAAAACAAAATCGTGGGAGCACCGACCTCACAGAAAAAATCGTGCCAGCGAGCGTGCACCTGTCTTGGCCCGGCCCAAGTTAGCAGCTGCGTGGGCGCCAGCTACCTGTTATTGGACCTCGAGGAGCTCGGTTAGCCATCGCGAGAACCAACTTTTCGTGATAAATGGCGGCGGCACGACCTACTTGAAGCCACTCGAGCAAGTTTTCTCCAGATTTTTATTTTTTTATTTTTCTTTTATTGTTTTTTCTATTTCCCCCTTTTTGTTCTCCTTTTTTACATTTTTGGTTTATTTGTTTCTATTTTGGGTTTATTTTGTTTTTCATTTCTACATCTTTCAAATGCTTGATTAAAAAATTTCTAAATGCAATATTAATATTTTTTAACACATTGTCAACATTTTTTATATACACATTTAAGATTTTGCAACTGCTTGATTAACATTTTTAAATACTTGTTTTACATTCTTTTAAATGCTTGATTAACACTTTTATATAAATTATAAAAAACCATCATTTTTTAAATATGATAAAAAAATCTATACATATTTAACATTTGTTAAATACATGATCAACATTTTACAAATAAATTTTCAACATTTGTTTAAATTCTTAATTAATATTTTTATATACATAATAAAAATCATCATTTTTTAATAAATGTTCAACATTTTTCTATACTCATTTAACATTTTTTAAATGCTCGATCGCCTTTGTTCAAATGCTTGGCCAACATTTTTATAGTGTTTTTTGTAATATATATATATATATATATATATATAATATTTTAAAGTATAAAATAATAAAACATACAGCAAAAACGAAACCGAAAACGTAACAGAAAAAAGGAGGTTGTGGCTTCCTGTGCTCTTGGGCCGGCCAATCTCGATCTCCCCTGCAGCGAGGGTTCTTACCCTCTCGCTGAAGGTGAGATATAGGGGCTCCCTTTGAGAGCAACTAATTGCCGAGTACTCCTTCGGGGCCCCTGCCTCACTTGGGGTAGGCTGGGATGGAGCGCTCTGGTCGCTTTTTTCGAATTTTTTTTATTTTTCTGTACGCGTTTTCTGCTTTTAGATGAATTTTCTTGGTTTTTTTGGCTTTTCAGTTTTCCATCGATTTTTCTTAGGAGTTGGACCAAATTTGTTTTTTAAAAATATATTTTTTGCATGAAAAAATGTTTTTTTCATTTGGCGAGAGGCACGGATTTATTTTTCTCGTGGAGGAAAGGCAAAAAACGTATTTTATTTTTTTCATTTCGCGAGAAGCACGATCGTGGCCCACAGAAAGGAAAAACACACGTTTTTTCCGCGAGAGGCACGGCCGTGCCTCTTGGAAAGGGAAAACACGTTTTCTATTTTTTTCGTTCCGCGAGAGACATGACCGTGCCTCTCGGAAAGGAAAAAAAAGGTGATTTCGTTTTTTTCATTTCGCAAGAGGCACAAATTTACTTCTCGTGAAGGCATGAATTTGCTTCCGCGAGAGAAACAGTTATGCCTCTCAGAAAAGGAAAAAAAACATTGTTCAGAAAATTAGTAACTGGTAGCTGCTCGGTCGGCTTGGGAGTTGTGATTAATTGATGAAACGGCCTATTAATTGGATTAATCGATATATTAAATAGGAATTGCCAGCATATATCTAGTTTTTTTATGTATTGTACTATACTCTCATGCTCTCGACTATGTAATATACAAAAATATGCTACTATTTGGTCGAATCCTAGCTATTGAGGAGCGAGAGGGGGATGGGAGGGGTTACGGGGCAAATTTTTGGGCTTTGTTAGCCCACAAGTTAATGTCAGCGACGATTAATTGGCCTGACAAGTTAACACGATGAATAGGTGCTATTCGATTCGGTCACCCTACGAGTAGCAATTAACTGGCTCGTTAACTGATTAATCAGATGAATTCTTGAACAACGGAAAAAATGTGTTTTATTTTCTTCGTTCCGTGAGAGGCACGTATTTACTTATCATGGGGGCACGGATTTGCTTCCGCGAGAGGCACAACCATGCCTCTCGAAAAGGAGAAAAAACGCGTGCCTCTTCGGAAAGGGAAAAAACGTGCTCCCAATTTGGGTTTTTCGTCCTGTTTTTTCGTGAAAAAAAACGGTGAAACATATCAACATAGGATCTAGTTTTAAACATCTCGACGCCGGAGATCCAACATTGAAAAAGGTTCAAGATTTGGATGCACGTTTTGAGAGATAAAAACATTTTCAATAAATGAATCTATGAAAAAAGATAAAACTTCCAGGTTACGACAAGTGGCGCACATGCAGCGCGCACTAGTCGCACCCTCGCGAGGTGAGAGTGATTTTTGAAAGAATTACTCCTTAATTAGTGATTTCGTTAAAGAGTAACTAAAAAAACTAAAGTGCAAATCAAAAATAAAACTTGTCAAGGGTTTGGAGACTAGGAGAGCAACCAGTGAACGGGTACCCCTACAAAAAGCGAGCAGGTTTGCTCCCTTCTAGGGT
>NC_041390.1:133506621-133521897 GCF_002162155.2 Triticum dicoccoides | reverse complement strand
TTTTTTTACACGTGTTTTAAGTTTTTTTTTTTGCTTGGTTTTTTCTAGGTTAAAAAATGTTTTCCATAATGAAAGCACATAGTGTGAAAAAGCACAGTTGTGCTTTACAAAAAGTGAAATGCATAGTTGTGTGTTTTGTCTTCGGTTATTTTGGGTTTTTGTGTTTTTTTAGGTTCTCCTTTTTCTTTTCTTATTTCTTTTTGTTATTTATTTCTGGTTCTTAGGTTTTTTTGGGAAAAAAAGTTTGTCAAATCTATTAACATGGATCTAATTTCAAAGATCTCAATGTGAAAAACCCAAAATGAAAGCAATTCATGATTTGGATGCACGATTCAAGAGAGAAAACGTTTAAAGAACAAATCTACAAAAAAGCATAAAACTCATAGGTTGCGACAAGTATCGCACACTCGGTGCGCCTCTTGTCATCACGAGAGGAGGTGGGGAGTGATCTTTGCAAGGAGTACAATCTAACTAGTGATTTCTGGAGACTAGAACACATGATGAGCGAGGGAGAAAGGGAGTGTGCTATTCATCGTGTGCGCGGCCCTACACCTGTCATCACTTGCTACATAAGCCTGGCATAGCGGGCCACAATAGCCACAAGCGAGTGCACAAAACGACCTTTTTCTGAATTTTATCACAACATTTCTTTTCCAATTTTGGTCGTTTTTTTAATTTTAGGAAATGTTCATTAATTCAATAATGTTTATGATTTCGACAAAAAAATGTTCATAAATTCTAAAAATAAATAAATCATGAATTAAAAATATTTGTGGATTTGAAAAAAATGTTCGTGAATCCAAAAAATGTTCACGAATTCCAAAAATGTTCATGAATTATAAAAATATTTTTTAATTCAAAAAAAATCGTGAATTAATAAAATATTCATGAATTCAAAAAAGTTCAAAATTGAAAAATTGTCTGAAAATTTGTAGAAATGTTAATGAATTGGGAAAAATTCATAATTTTAGAAAATTTCATATTATTAATTTTCTGAGAATTTTGAATTTCTGAAATATGATTTTTCAAAGCACAAGCATTTTTCAAATTGTCAACAGATTTTGGAAAGCATGGACAAATTTGAAATCTTAAAAATATTTTTAACAATCAAACCTTTTTTCAATTTTTTGAAAATTGTGATTTTTGTAAAAAAACGAAAATAGAAGGAAAGAAAAAAAAACAAAAAACATGAACAAAATTTGAAATATCGAATGTATTGGAAGGGTTCCTAGCTTGTTTTGGGAACCTTCCTGAAGGTCCTAAAACCGGTCATAGCGTTTGCTTCCTTCGCTTGAGCGGTTCGCTTCGTGCGTTAATGGGCTAGCTTAGTGAGCGGTCGGCGTGATATATATTGCATATTAGCGATACATAGAGGGAGAGAGTCCTTCCCTTCACGGGAAAAAGGGAAATCTAAAAAAAAAAACGGCGACAACTTGTGGAGTGTGGACTTTCCCAACGTCTACAGACATGTCTAGCCCCACTGTGACGACCCGTGTATCTCATACCTTTTCAAAACACGTTACACAAACATAGACTCTCACATACTCGCATCGTTGCACATACACTCACTCATATAAACACACGTACGCACACCCTACTTCTATGAACATCTTCGAGAGGCAACATTGCCAACTCTCTCTTCTTAGAGCAAAAACCCAGGCAATTATGGAGAATGTTGTAGATTTTGCATGATTTTTTTTAATTGTTTGGATTGCTTACCACATGTGTCATGTGGTTTTTTTTTTGCATGATTTTTGTGTTGGTAATTATGTTCATATGTTATTTATCTCAACTTACACGTTATGTTGTGGACTACTGCAGATTGTGAATGAATTTGGTTCCTTTGATCAGTATTGTTGGAGGCCAGTAGTAAGCAAATTTCGATATGGAAACCAAGTTCCATCAAGAGTGCCAAGGCAGACAAGATTAGCAAAAGACTTGGTCCGGCGAGGGTTCCGGGGTGTGGGCCCTACGGTCATATATTCATTCATGCAGGCAGCTGGACTTGCAAATGATCGCCTTCTTGGGCGCTTTCTGTTTTGATGAGTGCAATGCATCTGCAACTGTTTGCGCCAGTGAAACTGAAATGCTACAGCCGAAGCATGATATGACAGCAAAGACATCACCAGTAATACAAAAAGCAAAGACATCACCAATGTTGCTGCACTATCAAGGGCGATGGTTAAGGTGATTGTTTCATAGAACTTACCATGAAAAGCATTAGCCGTACCATAGTTACCTGCATTTTCTGTAGGGTTTGTGTTAGAATTTCCTTGGGCAAGAGAGTGTAGGATCAGAATGGGTTTGTGTATAAAAGTTGTTTGTGCAGTAACTGTAATGCAACTTGGCATGTACATATCCACTGAAATTTGTGCAACAAGTTAACCTGAGGGTTTGGGGGCAACATGTCAGGACCCCGACTCGATGTCACATCGATCTAGCTGGTAACACCTCATATCACTTTGCGGCCTCACGCACGGTATCCCCACGGGTGTCGTCTTACCTTTTCCCGGGACCGTTTGCGCCTTTTGGCTCACGTATATGATAGTGTCGCTAGCATCCATATGATAAAGAGCCCGGGCTGACATGACTAGTCGTAAACCCAAAGTGGCACAGACTTACAGGGATAGGCATTCATGACCCAGCTTCGAACGTGTCGGTCATCAGCAAGTGGGTCCGGGCTGTAGCACTGGGCTAACAGGACTCCGGTAAACCGGGCTGTAGCGGGCTAACAGGACTCCGGTACTCAAAGCGTGACATTTCCCCGAAGGGACAGACACAAGAACGAAGAAGGACACATGCCGGCCAGCCTAAGTGTTCCAGAGCAGTAGCAAGCTACCATGGCTCAGCGGTAACACTAGGAGACATTTCCCGGTAAGAGAGGCTACTAAAGATAAACAACTAGATAGTCAGATCCCACACATACCAAGCATTTCAATCATACACACAATATGCTCGATATGTGCAAATACAACGAAGCATCACAACATGACTCTATGACACAAGTACTTTATTTAAGGCTCAATGAGCCATATATAACATACACAAAGGTACGGGTCTCACGACCCCACATACAAGTCATACAGTCATACAAACCAGCAGCGGAAGTAACTTGTCTGAGTACAGACAACTAGTAAAATAAAAGAGGCTTGGAAAGCCTAGCTATACTACGTGGTCCTTCACAAGCTCAGGGTCACCACCTGGGTCTTTAGCCTACTCGTTGATGTCAACGTCTACATAGAACCCATCAGAAGGGGTTGCAGCGTCTTCTGTAAAAATGTAGATTATAGCAACATGAGTACAAAGGTACTCAGCAAGACTTACAGCAGATCCTACATACATGCATAGTATCAAGAAGGGTTGGTGGAGTTATTGCAGCAAGCCAGCTTTGACTCTTGGCTAGGCTATCCTACGATACTCCAACTGAAATGGTTTTGCGCACACGAGTCCACTACTCACCACTTCAATACACTACCGAGGATCCGCCTCCGTCTTCCTACGGAAGAGCCATCCTCGGCACTCACACTTATCTTGAGGCTTTTAGTAGTTTCCATTTACTTGTCTATGAACTGTATAGGCAACCAAGTAGTCCTTTATCGCGGACACGGCTATTCGAATAGATCATGTTAACCCTGCAGGGGGTACTTCTTCATACACGCTCTCACCACTTACCGTCGTTTACACGACATGTACTCGGCAACCCTCAAGCGGAAGCCCAACGTGGGTGTCGGCCACGACCTACCTAATCACCTAAGCCTCCAGTCCAGGTTTATCGCCTATTCAGGTTCCATCCGCAGGGAGTCCGGCCGAGGTTTCCCATACGGCCCCGAACGATGTGAACAGGGTTCCCGAGATACCTAACGGGTATTCGGTACACCCGGCCACGTACCTACCGCATCACAGCCCACCCCTACGGTCAGCGCTGTCCACGGCCTCCAGTAGGCTACAAACACCAGAAACTACTTGCAACTCCTGGACGGAGAACTAGGGTGAATAAGAAGCCGAGAGGGTCCATTGGTTTCGGGCCCAATGCATGGTAGTAGCTGATTCTTAAATCACACATACAGATCTCAGTGCTTAAGGTCGGCTTCAATGAAACAACCCACCATTTACTCCTACATGGCCTCTCATCGATACCTTTACCAAATCGTGTTCACCACACCACTCTCATTACCGACATAAACATTTCACTCTAGCCCATCACCCAGATGAACCAGACCTGACTCGACTCTAAGCATAGCAGGCATAGCAAGGTAGGAACAACACATACATATGGCTCAAGCAACTCCTACACATGCTAGTGGGTTTCATCTAGTTACTGTGGCAATGACAGGTCATGCAGAGGAAATGGGTTCAACTACCGTAGCACACAGCAGTTTGAATCGCGTTGTCTTAATGCAGTAAAAGAGAGCAGGAGCGAGAACATGGGATTGTATCGATATGATCAAATGGTTGGTTGCTTGCCTGATGGTTCGATGCACGGATACGGTTCTTCGTTAGGGTAATCACGGTACTCCTCGGGGACAGAACCTGTCGCAAAGGGCATCGATACACAAGCATCACCAAACAATGTGCAACAATATGATGCATGCATGAAACATAGCAATATGAGTGTATTGGGCTAATGCAACTAAAGTCAGAAGGGTTTGAACAAATTTGAATCAAAGATTCAAATTCTAAATTCAAATATGCCCTTTTAAAGTGCCTTTTCTTGTTCTGCTTAAAACATCAATTTAACTTGTTTGATCATGCATGAAAATAGTACAGATGGATAGATTGGATTTTTCTGATCATTTTTCATATATGATTTGTCCAATTTGGAGTTACAGAATAAAAGTTATGAATTTTTGAAGTTTAAATAATATTCTGGAATTTCCTGATTTAATTTAAATCCAGAAAATCAATTACTGCGTCAGCCTGACGTCAGTGTGACGTCAGCAGGTCAACGGAACTGGTCCAGGTCAAACCTGACAGTGGGTCCCGCATGTCAGGGTGATTATTTTAATTAAAACTTAATTAAAACTAATCCTGTTTAATTAACAGGGCTGGGCCCCACCTGTCATTGACTCAGGGGAGTCAACCAGGGCCCACCCGTGGTCAAAGTGGATGTCGGCTGCCGGCGTTTAGTCACCGGCGAGCCCGACGCGGCGGCGGAAGTGGTTTTGGTCATTTCGGCCACCAGAAGGGCCGCGGAGACCACCGGAGTGGAGCTGAGGCCAACCCGCAGCTCTTGGCGGGGCCCGTTGGGGTCGGGGTGGCCGGAGTCGACGGCGGCGAGCTCGGCTGCGGCCGCCGGGGTTCGGTTGTGCACGGGAACGGTGCTGGAGCTCGAAGTCGAGCAAAGCGAGGCGCTAGGGATGCTCTACGGGGTCTTGCGAACTCGTTGGACTCGCCGGGGTGACCAAATGGTCACCGGAGCTGCGTCGACGGCGAGCTCGGCGACGGCGGAGGTTCGGCCGTGGTGGGGAGGTGGCTACGGTGAGGGAACGAGGGGAAGGAGAGGGGGAAACGGTGGCGTAGCTCACCGCGGTTGCAGTGGGCGTCGAAGTGGGCTCGGGGACGCGCTGGAGACGGCGAATCGACGGCGACGGTGGTCGGAGCCCGAAGAGGGGAACGGCGACGTGGCGGCGATGCAGGGCTTCCGGGGAGCTGTGGAGCGGTGGGGAGGAAGAGGAAGTCGAGGCGGAGCTCCTGAGCTAGTCGGGGGAGCGAGGGGTGGTCGGAGACGGTGGCTATGGCGAACGGCGGCGAGTGTGGTGTTCGGCCGGGCGAGAGAGAGAGCGAGGGAGAGGAGAGGAGAGCCGGGGGAGAGTGAGAGAGAGCAGGGGGAAGGGCGTGGCGTCGTCCAGGACGTCGAGCGAGGAGGGGAGGCCAGGCAAGCAGGCGAGCAGGTGGCGTGGCGCGGTGGCCGTGCGCGCGCGCCGGCCACACTCCCCTCCCTCTGTCGGGACGAAGACGACAGAGGAGGGAGGTGGGCTGGGCCGGCTGCTGGCTGGGCCAGCCAGCTGGCTGGGCCGCACAGTGGAGGAGCCCAGGTAAGCTCCTCCTGTTATATATTTTCCTTTTTTTTAATTTCTGACATTTGTTTTGATTTAAATAATATATTAAATCATTTATTTAACTTATGCCAATTTTTGCAGGAGCTATTTATATTATTTCAGAGCTCTTTTATAATTGGCATAATATTTGGGCATATATTAATATATATAATTAATATATTTCCAATGCAAATATTTATGCATTAATTCCAAATGCCCAAAATAAATGTCCATGAGCCACTAAAAATATTGGTTTGATTTTTATCTTTGTCCAATATTTTCAGAGAGCAACATGAGCATTTTCTTGGACCCTTTTGGAGAAATTTTTATTTGGGTCATTTTCAAAATGGTTCTGAGGGTTTCACAGATCCCCATTTCAAGTTTCTGATGAAAGAGTAAACATGATGCAACACTCTAATGCATGACTAGCTAGGGTGTGACAACTCACCCCCACTCAAAAGAATCTCGTCCCGAGATTTGGGTTCCCCCGGGAAGAAGGCGGGATACTCGAGTCGAAGACGATCCTCCCTTTCCCAAGTTGCTTCATCCTCGGAATGGTGCGACCATTGAACCTTGAGAAACTTGATATTATGACGTCGCGTGGTACGTTCGGCCTGATCGAGGATACGAACGGGGTACTCTCGATATGTAAGATTATCTTGGAGATCAAGCGTTTCGTGGTCCACTTCACGGATAGGATCCGAGAAGCAACGCCTGAGTTGAGAAACGTGGAAGACATCGCGAACTCTGGAGAGGTGCGGAGGTAGTTCCAACTGGTAGGCAACTTCTCCTCGTTTGGCAAGAATGCGAAAAGGTCCAATGTAACGAGGAGCCAATTTGCCTTTGATACCGAAACGATGGGTTCCCTTCAGAGGGGTGACCCGAAGATAAGCCTTCTCGTCAACCTCGAAGGTCATAGCCTTATGTTTTCGGTCATATTGACTCTTTTGACGGGATTGGGCTGTTTTCAACTTTTCACGAACGATACGAACTTGTTCTTCTGCTTCCTGAATCATATCCGGGCCAAAGAATTGTCTTTCCCCGGTCTCTGACCAGTTAAGGGGTGTTCGACATCGTCGTCCATAGAGAACTTCAAAAGGGGCTTTACCCAAGCTAGATTGATAGCTGTTGTTGTAAGCGAATTCGGCAAATGGAAGGCACTTCTCCCAGTCCATTCCGAATGAGATAACAGAGGCTCGAAGCATGTCTTCTAGAATTTGGTTGACGCGTTCCACTTGACCGCTCGACTGAGGGTGGAAAGCGGTGCTAAAGGAAAGAAGGGTTCCCATAGCATTTTGGAAACTTTCCCAAAATCGAGAGGTGAAAAGACTTCCTCGATCCGAGTTAATTTCCAAAGGAACACCATGGAGAGACACTATTCGGGAGATGTACAAATCTGCCAGCTGACTAGCGGTTATACTCTCACGAACAGGTAAGAAGTGGGCTACTTTGGAAAGACGATCGACCACGACGAAAATAGCATTATTCCCTCTCTTGGTCCTGGGAAACCCGGTAATGAAATCCATACCAATTTTATCCCATTTCCATTCAGGAATAGCTAAGGGTTGAAGGGTGCCAGCAGGCCGTTGATGCTCTGCTTTTACACGACGACAGACGTCGCAATTTGCAATATACTGAGCAATTTCTCTCTTCATCCTAGTCCACCAGAACCTCTGGCGTAGGTCCTGATACATCTTAGTACTACCAGGATGAATAGTGAGAGGAGATTCATGAGCTTCCTTAAGGATTAATCGCCTTAGGTTGCGCACTTTGGGAACTACTAATCGATTCCCGAAGTATACGACTCCTTGATCATTAATGGAGAAACAATTCGCAATTCCTTTCTGAATGTTCCTCTTGATGCGAGAGATTCCCGGATCTATCTTCTGTGCTTTGATAATTTGATCCATAAGGGTAGGTTTTGCCACCAAGGTGGAAAGAAAACCTTGAGGAACGATGTGAAGGTTAAGCTTCCGAAATTCCTCATGGAGAAGCGGTTGACTTTGTTGTAACATCAGGTTGTTACAATAAGATTTACGACTTAGCGCATCAGCCATGACGTTGGCTTTCCCTGGGGTGTAGGTTATTCCTAAGTCGAAGTCTGTGATCAATTCAACCCAACGTCTCTGCCTGAGATTCAAATCCGGTTGGGTGAAAATATACTTTAGACTTTGGTGATCAGTGAATATTTCGCAACTATTACCGAGGAGGTAATGTCGCCAGGTCTTAAGTGCATAGACTACGGCTGCAAGCTCTAGATCATGGGTAGGATAATTCTCCTCATGTGGGTGCAATTGTCGTGAAGCGTAGGCAATTACGTGTCGATCTTGCATGAGAATGCAACCTAGTCCTTGTCGCGAGGCGTCGCAGTAGATAACAAAGTCCTTGGAGAAGTCTGGCGGTACCAGTACGGGAGCAGAAGTCAGGCGTCTTTTCAGTTCCTGAAAGCTGTGCTCACATTGTGGAGTCCACTCGAACTTCTTATCTTTCTTGAGGAGTTCGGTTAGAGGTTTAGCAACCTTGGAGAAGTTCTCGACAAAGCGACGACAATAGCTCGCTAAGCCCAGAAAGCTCCGAACTTGCTTGACTGATTCAGGTGGAGTCCAGTTAAGGACGGCTTGAACTCGCTCAGGGTTAACAGCAATACCTTTACCAGATATTACATGACCCAGATAGGTCACTTCTGACAACCAGAATTCACATTTAGAAAATTTGGCATAAAGGCGATGCTCTCGAAGTTTCTGCAACACTAGCCTTAGATGTTCGGCATGTTCTTCCTCGTTCTTGGAGTAGATGAGTATATCATCGAGGTAAACCACGACGAATTTATCCAAATACTCCATGAAGATTGAGTTCATTAACCGAGAAAAGGTGGCTGGAGCGTTGGTTAAACCGAAGGACATGACGGTGTACTCGTATTGGCCGTAACGAGTAACAAAGGCCGTTTTAGGAATGTCCCCATTTCTGATTTTGATTTGGTGGTAGCCCAACCTCAAATCCATCTTGGAGAAGACTGAGGATCCAGCGAGCTGATCATACAGGTCGTTGATCCTGGGAAGTGGATATTTGTTCTTGATTGTGACCAAATTGACAGGTCGGTAATCTACAACCATCCGGTCCGTACCATCCTTCTTCTTGACGAATAGGACGGGGCAAGCCCACGGAGATGAGCTAGGTCGGATGAAACCCTTTTTCAAGGACTCATCGAGTTGTTTCTTAAGCTCGGCTAGTTCTAGGGGTGCCATCTTATAAGGTCTTCTAGCAATCGGAACGGTTCCTGGAATGAGGTCTATTACAAACTCAACATCCCTGTCAGGTGGAACACCTGGCAATTCCTCTGGAAAGACATCCGGGAAGTCACGGACTACCGGAACGTCCTCAAGGTCTGGCAAAGGGCTGGCGTTAAGAGAATATAATTGTTGCTTGGCTATTCGGGTCAAGACATTAACTATCTTTCCCGAAGGATGGGTGAGTTGAACAGTCCTAGAGAAGCAATCAATTTGGGCATGATGAGCCGACATCCAGTCCATACCCAGAATGATATTAATATCTGAAGATTTAAGGGCTATCAAAGACGCGAGGAAAACGAGTCTGTCGACTTGGATCTCATTTCCATAACTTACCCTAGAGGTCTGCCATCTAGACCCAGGGGTAGAGATTTCCATAGTGGATGGCATGTCACAGAATGCAACGTTATGCAGACGAGCATAACTTTCGGATATAAAAGAATGAGAGGCTCCTGTATCGAAAAGAACAGATGCCGGGTGGCAATTAACAAGAAGCGTACCGAGAACGACGTTGGGATCCTCTTGAGCTTCTTCGGCAGAGATACAGTTGACATGGCCACGTGAAGCGGTGACCGGCTTGGCGTGGAATACTTTTCCTGTCGGCTTGCCACGGCCAACAGCTTTAGCAGATTGATTGGGGTTGGTCTGGGGGCATTCACGCATATAGTGACCAGATTCCCCACACTTGAAACAAGTCACGGAACTGGTACGTGGAGGAGCATTGTTAGTTGGACCCCCATAGGGCTTGGCTGGAGCAGACTGTTGAACGGGGCGAGGCGTCTGGAAAGATGGCCTCGGTGTGAACCTGGGTGGTAGGGCGGTGTTGGGTACCCACACGCGGCGCTTCTGAGGACCAGCACCGGATGAGGAACCCATGTCACGTCCATGCTTGCGTGTTGCGTCATAGTCAGTCTGACCAGTTTCAGCACTGATGGCTTTGTTGACAAGTTTCGAAAAAGATGTGCACTCATGCAGACGGAGGTCGCGGCGAAGCTCAGGACTAAGGCCCTTACGGAACCTTGCTTGCTTCTTGGCGTCAGTAGAAACTTCCTCAGTTGCATATCGGGCGAGATTACCAAACTCTCTGCTATAGACATCCACAGAAAGTCGGCCTTGGGTGAAACTGCAAAATTCTTCACGTTTACGGTCCATGAGACCCTCCGGAATGTGATGTTCACGGAAAGCCTCGCTGAACTCAGCCCAAGTAGTGACATGGCCCGCTGGGCGCATAGCTCCATAATTCTCCCACCATAGACTGGCGGGGCCTTCAAGATGATAGGCAGCAAAGGTGACCTTGTCAGCGTCCGCTACCAGCGCGGAACGCAGTTTATGAGAGATACTGCGAAGCCAGTCATCAGCGTCGAGAGGCTCGACGGAGTGGCGGAACGTGGGTGGATGCAATTTGATAAAATCACTGAGTGACACCACGTTAGCCCTCTGATGGTGTGCTGTATTCTGTTCAATACGCTCCAACAAACGGTTTGTCTCCCGCTTGTTTCTCTCAGCTTCCATCATCACCTCGGCTAGTGAAGGAGGATGAGGCAGATTTACATCCCTGGCTTCACTGCCTTCGGCCTGCTCTTGAGAAGCAGGGTTAGCGCGCGTGTTGACCATCCTAGGAAGACAAGACAATGATTTAGTCAGGATGGTAAAATTCCGACATAGGATTCATAATGTAAGAAATAACTCGGAATGCAAGATGATCATCCGTATGACATGGTAGATACAGAAACTGCTTCTTTTATTCCATCGTCATACACACCATACAGGGTTTAGTACAAGACCAAACATAGTACGTTTACGGTGAAAAGAGGATTACATCTCATCGGAGGCATTCCAAGCTCCTATACATTATTTTTCTACATCTCCGGAAAGAGTACAGACTAGGTCATATCCCACGAGTTACGCGGGGCGATAGACGACACAGCTAGTGCAAACTAGTGATACCACCACTAACTCAGACCGATCCGTAATAGTCCTCGTAGAAGTCACCTCCATAGCCTGGGAGCTCAACATGTTCATCCGGAAACAGACGGTCTCGCGGAGCTTGTGGACCATAGGGGCTAGGATGAGGCCTTGGACCAACAAACGGTGGCCTGCGGGGACCGCGAGGTGGGGTGATGCCTCCTACATCACGCCAAACCATCACGTCTGGCAGAGCAGATCTCACAGGATAGAGATCGCGCATATCTGAATATCCAGCTTGCACCGCCGGTGCGAACCGAGTCAAAGTGGCCCAGTGGTCAGCACGGGTGTTGAAGAGCTCTAGCCTTAAGGCCCGATTTTCACGGTCCTTATCCTCGAGCATCTCAGCAGTGGTGCGAGTCCGTGAATCCTCCTGAGTGGAGTCAGCATAGATAGCCTGGAGATACCCTTGTGCTCCCGGAAGTGATCCTGGCATATACCGGAAATCAGAGTCCCGAAATAACCCAGATCTGACTCGCATAATGGTCATCATAGAGTAGGCGGCGTCCTGCACATCCATCTCAATAGTAACCCCGAGTCCATAGGAGCAGTGAAGAGGCTCGGTGGATCCAGGATAAGATGAAAATATCCTGACAGTGCAGAGATACTGGCTTCGATTAAAATCTCGGAATTGCTCTTCGACCGTGTACTCGGGATACCAGCGATATCCAGCCTCAGTCATTACCCTGACCAACTTAGCAGTATGGCCGGGTACATCTAGGCATCGAGTCAGGCGAACCACTTGATTGAGGTCGCGAGTGGCCATCTGAAAGCACAATCATAATGCAAAGGCATTAGAATTTCTGGCAAAATTTCGGCAGCATAACAGCTGTAAATGCTCAAGAAGGATTTGAGACATTTGACAAGGGATTTCGTACACACTCATCATCATCATATCAAAGTTCTAAAACCATTCTGGCAACATAATGTGGTAGTAGAACTGAACTAGGCTTGTATCCATCGAACTTATAAGGTACTATTGATTAGTAATTCGTGATCCTGATAGAGAGAACAGATCCTAATTCCTTAACCCCCGGTAGAAGAATGGACTGACTCAGATCAGAAAGTCATAAGGTATAAGGAGTAAAAAGAGCCTTACGTTCCAACCCACAAACAATTCCCCTACATATAACTAAAGAATTTCTAGACTCAACATCGACCAGTTTGGCTTGGAGAACCTACAGGCAGTCCGGCTCTGATGCCAACGCTGTCAGGACCCCGACTCGATGTCACATCGATCTAGCTGGTAACACCTCATATCACTTTGCGGCCTCACGCACGGTATCCCCACGGGTGTCGTCTTACCTTTTCCCGGGACCGTTTGCGCCTTTTGGCTCACGTATATGATAGTGTCGCTAGCATCCATATGATAAAGAGCCCGGGCTGACATGACTAGTCGTAAACCCAAAGTGGCACAGACTTACAGGGACAGGCATTCATGACCCAGCTTCGAACGTGTCGGTCATCAGCAAGTGGGTCCGGGCTGTAGCACTGGGCTAACAGGACTCCGGTAAACCGGGCTGTAGCGGGCTAACAGGACTCCGGTACTCAAAGCGTGACATTTCCCCGAAGGGACAGACACAGGAACGAAGAAGGACACATGCCGGCCAGCCTAAGTGTTCCAGAGCAGTAGCAAGCTACCATGGCTCAGCGGTAACACTAGGAGACATTTCCCGGTAAGAGAGGCTACTAAAGATAAACAACTAGATAGTCAGATCCCACACATACCAAGCATTTCAATCATACACACAATATGCTCGATATGTGCAAATACAACGAAGCATCACAACATGACTCTATGACACAAGTACTTTATTTAAGGCTCAATGAGCCATATATAACATACACAAAGGTACGGGTCTCACGATCCCACATACAAGTCATACAATCATACAAACCAGCAGCGGAAGTAACTTGTCTGAGTACAGACAACTAGTAAAATAAAAGAGGCTTGGAAAGCCTAGCTATACTACGTGGTCCTTCACAAGCTCAGGGTCACCACCTGGGTCTTTAGCCTACTCGTTGATGTCAACGTCTACATAGAACCCATCAGAAGGGGTTGCAGCGTCTTCTGTAAAAATGTAGATTATAGCAACATGAGTACAAAGGTACTCAGCAAGACTTACAGCAGATCCTACATACATGCATAGTATCAAGAAGGGTTGGTGGAGTTATTGCAGCAAGCCAGCTTTGACTCTTGGCTAGGCTATCCTACGATACTCCAACTGAAATGGTTTTGCGCACACGAGTCCACTACTCACCACTTCAATACACTACCGAGGATCCGCCTCCGTCTTCCTACGGAAGAGCCATCCTCGGCACTCACACTTATCTTGAGGCTTTTAGTAGTTTCCATTTACTTGTCTATGAACTGTATAGGCAACCAAGTAGTCCTTTACCGCGGACGCGGCTATTCGAATAGATCATGTTAACCCTGCAGGGGTGTACCTCTTCATACACGCTCTCACCACTTACCGTCGTTTACACGACATGTACTCGGCAACCTTCAAGCGGAAGCCCAACGTGGGTGTCGGCCACGACCTACCTAATCACCTAAGCCTCCAGTCCAGGTTTATCGCCTATTCAGGTTCCATCCGCAGGGAGTCCGGCCGAGGTTTCCCATACGGCCCCGAACGATGTGAACAGGGTTCCCGAGATACCTAACGGGTATTCGGTACACCCGGCCACGTACCTACCGCATCACAGCCCACCCCTACGGTCAGCGCTGTCCACGGCCTCCAGTAGGCTACAAACACCAGAAACTACTTGCAACTCCTGGACGGAGAACTAGGGTGAATAAGAAGCCGAGAGGGTCCATTGGTTTCGGGCCCAATGCATGGTAGTAGCTGATTCTTAAATCACACATACAGATCTCAGTGCTTAAGGTCGGCTTCAATGAAACAACCCACCATGTACTCTTACATGGCCTCTCATCGATACCTTTACCAAATCGTGTTCACCACACCACTCTCATTACCGACATAATCATTTCACTCCAGCCCATCACCCCGATGAACCAGACCTGACACGACTCTAAGCATAGCAGGCATAGCAAGGTAGGAACAACACATACATATGGCTCAAGCAACTCCTACACATGCTAGTGGGTTTCATCTAGTTACTGTGGCAATGACAGGTCATGCAGAGGAAATGGGTTCAACTACCATAGCACACAGCAGTTTGAATCGCGTTGTCTTAATGCAGTAAAAGGGAGCAGGAGCGAGAACATGGGATTGTATCGATATGATCAAATGGTTGGTTGCTTGCCTGATGGTTTGATGCACGGATACGGTTCTTCGTTAGGGTAATCACGGTACTCCTCGGGGACAGAACCTGTCGCAAAGGGCAACGATACACAAGCATCACCAAACAATGTGCAACAATATGATGCATGCATGAAACATGGCAATATGAGTGTATTGGGCTAATGCAACTAAAGTCAGAAGGGTTTGAACAAATTTGAATCAAAGATTCAAATTCTAAATTCAAATATGCCCTTTTAAAGTGCCTTTTCTTGTTCTGCTTAAAACATCAATTTAACTTGTTTGATCATGCATGAAAATAGTACAGATGGATAGATTGGATTTTTCTGATCATTTTTCATATATGATTTGTCCAATTTGGAGTTACAGAATAAAAGTTATGAATTTTTGAAGTTTAAATAATATTCTGGAATTTCCTGATTTAATTTAAATCCAGAAAATCAATTACTGCGTCAGCCTGACGTCAGTGTGACGTCAGCAGGTCAACGGAACTGGTCCAGGTCAAACCTGACAGTGGGTCCCGCATGTCAGGGTGATTATTTTAATTAAAACTTAATTAAAACTAATCCTGTTTAATTAACAGGGCTGGGCCCCACCTGTCATTGACTCGGGGGAGTCAACCAGGGCCCACCCGTGGTCAAAGTGGATGTCGGCTGCCGGCGTTTAGTCGCCGGCGAGCCCGACGCGGCGGCGGAAGTGGTTTTGGTCATTTCGGCCACCAGA
>NC_041390.1:133496017-133505501 GCF_002162155.2 Triticum dicoccoides | reverse complement strand
GCCAGCTGGCTGGGCCGCACAGTGGAGGAGCCCAGGTAAGCTCCTCCTGTTATATATTTTCCTTTTTTTTAATTTCTGACATTTGTTTTGATTTAAATAATATATTAAATCATTTATTTAACTTATGCCAATTTTTGCAGGAGCTATTTATATTATTTCAGAGCTCTTTTATAATTGGCATAATATTTGGGCATATATTAATATATATAATTAATATATTTCCAATGCAAATATTTATGCATTAATTCCAAATGCCCAAAATAAATGTCCATGAGCCACTAAAAATATTGGTTTGATTTTTATCTCTGTCCAATATTTTCAGAGAGCAACATGAGCATTTTCTTGGACCCTTTTGGAGAAATTTTTATTTGGGTCATTTTCAAAATGGTTCTGAGGGTTTCACAGATCCCCATTTCAAGTTTCTGATGAAAGAGTAAACATGATGCAACACTCTAATGCATGACTAGCTAGGGTGTGACACAACATGAACTAAATGTCCCGTCAAAGCCAAAGAACTTATCCTGAAATTTCCTGGAAGTTCCAACCATCGTTGACTATGACAACAGTCGGTCACGACTATTAAGACCCTCGCGACTATGTCAGGCAGTAAGCTCTGCTCTCACGCGACCTCTACTCTAATCAAAAGACTGAAGGCCCCTACAAGGAAGATGAAAAAGGCGTAACTTGCACCCATGATGGTTATCACTTACAGACTATACAAAACTAAGTTATTGTGACAATGGTATTCTTACATCCTTATAACAACATCCAGAAATGACACTAAGTAGCACAAAATCAGAACACCGTATTTGGTTTGAAGCATTTGATTAACTAACCAGATTTTGCAAAGCTCGGTTTATACTAGCTCTGTGGTTCATTTTCTTACCAAAGCACGGACAAACGAATGGAAAATAATTTGATGACGGAAGTTTGGTAGTGATCATTCAAAAAGGAAAAGAGAAACAACATTATCAAGAGAGACATTTTGTACCCAATGCTTTGCTGGGAATTCAACAGGCCCTCGAGAAGTCAAGATCAATCATCCAGACTTCGCACGGAACACGTTCAAAACTATCAAAAGAGGTTACTGAGGTGATAGATCGCTACAGAGTTGGTTTTGGTCCGTTCCAACTCGGTGCGAAAACCATCGCCGTGCTAGTTATGCCCGAGGTATGATCCCAGATGGTCGAATTTCACACAGATTCAGAATGCTTGTGGAATCACCAATTAGGGGTTCTTAACATTGCAGTTATCACTTCTCATAGTTGTTTCATATGGATCTGAACAAATTTTATGGATTTCGTTATGTCTCACATTCAAGAAAGCCTCTTGAATTTGTTTCATACATATAGCAAGCTCAAAAGCATGCAACATATTTATATTTGAAATTATTGGGCGAATCAGTCAAGACGCCGGAGAAGATATTCGACTTCAACATCCTTCGTTAAAGGAATTACCCACATATCATATAGCTTAGAAAGCAATTTTGGATCAACTTTACAGTGACTGTCACAGGCATCACCATCTTGCTTGCCTACACTGTCCTCCAGAGTGACATTCTGTCCAAATATCCTTGCCTTCTTCTCTACTCTCTTCTTGACCTTTTCTTCAACAGCCGTGAACGTTAGTAAGTTCATCAGAGCATTAGTGTCCTGCATTGAGCAGCAAGACAAAGGAACTTAAAGGCTTGATTCAGACTAGCAGTTCCTATCAGGCTATCACAAATGCTAATGCATGCTGGAGCTTAACATGGAAAGCACTTCAATGAAATAGGAATAGAGGCCTGTATGCAACGGTGCACCATAGACAACACACTCGGCAGTTATTGTTCAAACTTGAAATGTTAAGGTGCATGAATATATAAATAAGCGAACAAATTTTATGAAAAATGCAATAAAAATCTAGTAAGTCTATATAAGAGGTGGAAGATAATTTGGGGAAGCAGAGTATAAGGTGCTAACTAAATTAACCATGATATAAGAGGTGAAAGATAATTTGAGGAAGTAAAGTGTAAGATGCCAACTAAAATAACCTTAGCACGTATTGGTGGGCTATAATCTTGAGGCGCGTCTTTGAATTTCACCTCAGCAACATATTTGCCACAATGAATTCTTCTTGAGAGAGCCTACAAGCAAATAAATCAACGCATTTCACTGATCTCAAAGTAATTATCAGTAAACTAAAATGCTTTTTTGCAAATATATCTATAAACTAAAAACAAAAATTCTGATAGTAGCAATTATATGTACATTTAAAAGAAATGTTTGTGTACAACATGTACCTGCAGACATGCAAAATCTAATGCAACTGTTTCTGCATAGTTGCCATCATCGCCATCCGCAGTGAATAATGGTAGCAATTCATTGAAATACATCTTCCATATTGCATCATTCACACAGACCAATGAAGCAAAAGGGTGCAAAACCTACGAAGAAAACAAATAATAACTCAGAATCCCAGCGATAGTTAGTCATCACTCTTCAGTTCCTGATATTATATATATTTTTTGAAGTGCTGATATTATAATATTAAAGCCCAGTATTCACCTTTGGGCGACCTTTGGTAGGAAAGACAGGTGGTGGAAGATCTTGAGAGAAGAATGGAACATCTTCTGGCTTTTGATAGTGTCCAGCCTATGATATCTTACAGATGTAATTAGATCACGCATACAGATCTCGACAATGACAATTAGTAGTATATCACACAATAAGTTAACTATATGTTCAGTTGAAGTTTGAATGTTTCATAGGATGTCGTGGATAGGATACGAACATAAGCTATGAAGTCCTAAAATATTTCCCTATCTTATTTTTTCTGGTAATTATTTCCCTGACTAATAAAGCATCAACAAAGCAATCATCAATCAAATTGGCTATCTGCTCATACGAACTGGTCAGACTTCAGGTTCCTTGTTTGACCTTTGGAACAGGAGGTAATCTGGACAGTTAGCTAACCCTACATAAGCAAGATTTGACCCTCGGAATATGACACAAGCAGATGATACACGACCTGCACACCCAAAGGATCAAGTCAAGTGTGGCCACTACGATCTGTGTGACTGTTTCAAAGAGTACACTGCCATCACACTGATGATGACAAAGATGACTAACAAGTGATGAATGAAAGAAAAGGCCGTTAATTCCATCATATTATCCATGGATGGCTGTGTATTGAAGTGCTAGTGTGCTGCCTACATAGGCGAACGTTTCGCAAGGCCAAATTAGCCATGAAGAGTTTCCCCTGGAAATGCCAGAACTCCACATGCCTATGCAAGCTCATCGTGGCTGCACTACGATATGGTCAAAGCGGATGGAGCAGAGCAGCCACATCAAAAACCTGAACCTGCTACAGTAACATGAAAGCCCAATCTAAACTGATCCGCGCGACTTCCGGCCACCCTCGTCCGAACAACTGAGTTAATCTGTGGATCCTCGGTGGGAAGTCAAGAAGGAACCAGGCTTGCCTTGGCGTGCAGGACCTCGGCTTCCCGAACGAAGAACTCGGCAAGGGAGCCGGCGGCGGCGGCGGCGGCCGAGTAGGCCGGCGTGTTGCGCGGGCGTTTGGCCCGCTCGATGAGCGCGAAGACGATGGAGTCCTCCTCGCGGATCAGCTGGTCGCGCACCGCGGCCAGCCTCAGCTGCTCGCCGCCCCCCGCGTCCATTGCTCTGCGCCTCGTCGGGTGTGGGGAAAGTGGAAGGCGCGCGTAGGAAGCTCGTCGCGTCGTGGTCAAGTGGCTTTGAAGATGTGCGAATTGCCGACGCTTATTTGACCATAGAACCAGGAAAAAACTAACGTCCAAACATGTGGCATCTTCACATCGTCTATACCTCTTTTTTATCACTTATTTTATCACATGTAAATAGATGACATTAGCAGGATTTTTTTATTTCCGACTTAAAAATATTTTATCTCCTAATTAAAAAATCAAATTAAAAATCCGTTTTCACCATTAAATCCGTCTTGACGAGATCTTCAAAACTAGACCCCATGTTGATATATTTCGATTATTTTTTTTACTCAAAAGTTGTCATGATGTTTACACTGTACTTGGCATAGTGCTTAAACTAAAGTTGCCATGTGGCAATTTCAGTTTATAGAGCATGGCAATTTTAGTATTTTGATAATGACAACTTCAGTACTTTGATCATGAAAAATATTTTTTGTATGAACCATGGCAATTTTAAGTGCATGTATCATGGCAATTTTAGTTAATGATTCATAACAATTCTAGTTTCTTAATTCCCCGTTTTATAAATGTCAAAATTTACTTTTAAATGTAGAAGAAAATAGCTAAAACATATCATGGCAACTTCAGTGTAAACACCATGACAATTCATGTGCAATAGACATGGCAACTTTTAACCCAAAAAAATTCGTCGAAATATATTGATATACCGAAAAAGGCTTTCGCCCCGCTTTATATTATAAAGCAAATGCCCAAGCCAACAACCAACAAGGTTCAAGCACACAAACACACACACACGCGCAAGATCCAGACATATAAGTAGTGGAGGGTTAATGCTGAGGGCACAGCTCAACAAGCCCTAAAAAACAAAAAGGCACATGCGCCGGGAGTGACACAACATCTAGTCGGGCTCGGGGGTGGCGGGGGGAGCGGGGGCGCCAAGCGGAAGGCCATCGATCGAAGATCGGCGAGGAGGGTGTTGATGACGTCCCGGTCCTGAGGGCGGCTAAGCTGCCGCCAGAGCTGCAAGTAACCACACATTTTAAAAATGGAGTCAGTAGCATGCCGAAGAGGCACCTTCTGTATGACAAGCTTATTGCGAACAGTCCACAACGTCTAGGCAAGGACCCCCACGCACAGCCATCTAATATGCCTGTAGCGAGGGGGTGAGGTCTGAATTTCCGCAAGCAGGTCAGGGAAGTTGGTGTTGCACCACTGGCCCCCAACCGTTTCACGAAAATAGGACCAGAGGAACTGTGCCGTGTAGCACGAGAAGAAGATGTGGTTGGCATCCTCTACCGTGCCGCACATGGGGCACATCCCATCTCCAGGTCCATGACGCTTAAGGACCTCAACTCCGGACGGGAGGCGGCCGCGGATCCATTGCCACAGGAAGATCCTAATCTTCAGGGGCAGGCGGATGTCCCAAATCAAACTAAAGGGCTCGGGGGCCGTCGATGGGGCGATAGCCGCGTAGAGAGATTTGGTGGAGAAACAGCCGGAGGGTTCCAGTCGCCAAGAGATGACGTCCGGGGAGTCAGCAACGTCTATAGGAAGGAGTGCGATGTCCTGGAGGAGGGCATCCCAAGCCGCAACCTCAAGGGGGCCAAAGGGGCGGCGGAAAGCGAGACGCCCTAAGTCAACAAGGGCCGTCTCGACAGAGACCCGAGGGTCAACAACGATGTCAAAGAGAACTGGGAAGCGCGTGGCTAGGGGGGTGTCGCCAAGCCACCTATCAAGCCAGAACAGGGTCGAGGACCCAGTACCCACCGAAATGGATGTGCCAATGCGCAGAACAGGCAGCGGCTGGACGACGGCCTGCCAAAACTGGGAGCCGCCTCAGCGCTGACAAAATGCGAGAGGCCTCGCACGCAGGTACTTGTTCTGGATGATAGTAAGCCAGAGACCTCCATCTCCATTAGCAATGCGCCAGAGCCAACGAGTCAGGAGGGCAATGTTCATGCGCCGGGAGGACAAAATCCCAAGACCGCCCTGGTCCTTGGGTTTGCATACATCTGGCCAGCTGACCATGTGGTACTTCTGCTTACCCCCTCCCCAGCCCAGAAGAATCTGGATTGGTATTTGGCGATCTCCTGGTGCAGGGTTTCATGTAGGCTATAAAAGCTCATGAGGAACCAAAGGAGGCTAGCAAGCGAAGAGTTGATAAGGATCACGCGAGCAGCCTTCGACAGCCAGCGCCCTTTCCAGGGCTCAACGCGATGTTGCATACGGGTCACCGTGGGGCGAAGATCAGCCACGGTGAGGCGTGAGTCACTAATGGGGATCCCCAGATAGGTCGTGGGGAAAGAACCCAACCGATAGTTTAGTCGGTCAGCAATAGCCTGTGTTTCCTCCAAGGGGTACCCAAGGACCATCACTTCGCTCTTATCAAAGTTGATGGTTAGGCCCGACATTTGTTGGAAGCACAGGAGGAGGAACTTCAAGTTAGTGATATCTAGGGCGGATCCCTCGACCATTATAATGGTATCATCCGCATATTGAAGGAGGGAGACCCCTCCCCCTCCGACTAGGTGGGGGACTAAACCGCGGATATGACCAGCAGCCTTGGCCTTATCCAAGATGGATGCCAGGGCATCGACCACCATGTTGAACAAGAACGGTGAGAAGGGGTCACCTTGACGGACCCCACAAAGGGTGGGGAAGTAGGGCCCAATGTCACCGTTGATGTTCACCGTGGTCCGGCCACAAGAGACAAGCTGCATGACGCGGGTCACCCAACGGTGGTCGAAGCCCTTGCGAAGCAACACTTCACGCAGGAATGGCCAGTGTACCGTGTCGTAGGCTTTGTGAAAGTCTAGCTTTAGGAAGACCGCGCGAAGGCGTTTTAGACGGACCTCGTGGAGGACCTCGTGGAATACTAACACTCCATCGAGAATAAATCGGCCTTGTATGAAGGCGGATTGGTTCAGATGGGTAATCGTGTCAGCGAGGAGGGTCACCCTATTGGCTTACCCTTTGGCCAAGATCCGGAAAATCACATTAATCACTGTGATTGGGCGGAACTGGCGGATGTCCGAGGCGCCCGGGACCTTGGGGATGAGGGTCACAATCCCGTAATTGAGGCGCCCAAGGTCCATGGAGCCCGAATAAAATTCTTCGAACAGAGCTACGACCTCCGGCTTGATGGTAGGCCAGAACGTTTTAAAGAACGTCACAGGCAGGCCATCAGGACCCGCGGCCGAGGAGGGGTTCATCCCCTTAATGGCTGCGAGGACCTCGTCCTCGTCAAAAGGGGCAACTAATGCCGCATTGGCCTCTGCCGAGACCAATTGCGCACCCGACCAAATGTCGGGGGCGAGACTAGCCCCACCCCATGGGGTGGGAGTAAATAGGGCTTTATATAAGCCGTCTACGTGGGTACGGATGGCCGAGCGGAGAACGATCGGCGTGTCTCCATCCCAAAGGCAGTGGATGGAATTGCGACGACGCCGGCCGTTCGCCACTGCCTGAAAATAGGCGGTGTTGGCATCTCCCTGAAGTACCCACCTCTGGGTACCACGTAGGCGCCAGTAGGCCTCTTCATCTGTGTAAATGGTGGAGAGTTGGTCTTCCAGATCGTATCGCAACATCCACTCATCAGGGGAGATCCCGGTCGAGTCGGCGCGGGTGTCCAGGGCTTGGATAGCCATCAGGAGGGCCTTTTTGCGCTCTCTAAGGTCTCGGCCCAGGTTGGCCCCCCAACCCTTCATGAATTGGCGGGCTAGTTTGGTGCAGAAGTGCCACGAGTCGACAGCGGACATGGAGCGATGGGGAGCAGAGCGAGCAAAAATCCAGCGAGCGACGACAGCCTCCCGGAAGTCGGCCTGATTGAGCCAGAAGGGCTCGAACCAGAATCGCGGCGGGGTGGAGGGCCGCTCGTCGGCGGTGGAGAGGAGGAGGGGGACATGGTCAGACCCGATCCGGGTGACAACCCGGAGCAATGCCAGGGGCAGCGTAATTCCCATTCAGGGGAAACTAGGACACGATCCAGGACGAATTGTGTCGGGACAATCTGCCGGTTCGTCCAGGTGAACCTCGCACCCGTCCGATCAAGTTCGCGGAGCCCCAGCTCCGCAATCCAATTGTTGAATAATTGCATCCGGGGGAAGTTAATCCGATCATTATTCTTCTCATCCGGGGATCGGATGAGATTAAAGTCTCCGCCCACGAGAACTGGGAGGAGGGAGTTAGAGATCTTCAGATGCAGCTCTGCTAGGAAGGCCGGGGAGCGGCGGTGGTCCGCCGGTCCGTACACAATAATGACCTCCCATTTGAAATTTAGGGCGCGCTCGAAGATCTCCATACTAACGAAGAATTCGCCCCAGTCCATGCCACCCACCTCAAAGGTGGCATCCTTTACCCCTAAGAGGATGCCGCCAGAGTGGCCTGAGGTCCCACTAGAAGGGAGCCAGTGCCAAGCGAAGAGGTGGGAGCTAAAGCGTTCAAGCTCCTGAAGGGCGAACTCAGTACGCAAGGTTTCCTGGATGGCAATGATGTCAATGCGTTCATCACGAATGTACTCAATGAGTTGGCGACGGCGACCATCATGGCCGAAGCCGCGGATGTTCCAGAAAAGGGCCCGCATCTAAGCCCCCATCGGGGGGCTGCTTGACCCCAGGACACGGGAAGCGCTTTGAGCGCGGAGGGCAGCAGTGCGCGAACGTGTGCGGCCATGGATTATCCCATCGGCCACCGGAGGGGCCTGAACCATGGGGTTGGTGGTCGACCTCTCGGGAGGCCGAATATAACGCCCTCGATGCGGCTATAGCTCCCACGTGTCGAGGCACGACTTAGAGACATAATCGCATTGAAAGCAATGTCACAAGTCAGGCAATCATTACAACATCCCATGTAATATATAACAAAAGGGGAAGAAACATAGTTGGCTTACACTCTCCACGTCACATCAAAGTACATAAATAACATCCATCATACAAACACTCATGGCCTGACTACGGCGCCAAAATAGAAGAAAACCCAACATGCGACAAGGTCCCAATCAAACCCCAACTAGGCACCACTACTGATCATCAGAAAAAGACACGTAGTAACGCTGAGAGTCTTCGTCGAACTCCCACTTGAGCTCGTACTCGTCACCTGGAGCGGAATCACCTGGACCTGCATCTGGAGTTATAGTAATCTGTGAGCCACAGGGACTCAGCAATCTCGCACCCTCGCGATCAAGACTATTTAAGCTTATAGGAAGGGTAAGGCAACAATATATGTGGAGCTGCAGCAAGCGACTAGCATATATGGTGGCTAACTTATTCGCAAAAGAGAGCGAGAAGAGGAGGCAAAGCACGAGCGAGAATCTAGAGGAACAACCTGCGCAAGCATTACTCCAACACCGTGTCCACTTCCCGGACTCCGCCGAGAAGAGGCCATCACGGTAACACACTCAGTTGATTCATTTTAATTAATTAAGGTTCAAGTTATCTACAACCGGACATTAACAAATTCCCATCTGCCCATAACCGCGGGCACGGTTTTCGAAAGTTCAATCCCTGCAGGGGAGTCCCAACTTAGCCCATGACAAGCTCTCACGGTTAACGAAGGAATAGACCTCCTCCCAAGATGTTCCGATCAGACTCGGTATCTCAGTAACTCAAGACACTTCGACAGGTTAAAACAAGACCGGCAACACCGCCCGAATGTGCCGACAAATCCCGATAGGAGCTGCACATATCTCTTTCTCAGGGCACACTCAGATGAGCCAGACGTCGGGTAAGCCAGCCCAGAGTTGCCCCTGGTAGCCTCGGACATCGCTCGGTGGGACCAACACTCAGAGGAGCACTGGCC
>NC_041390.1:133490793-133495624 GCF_002162155.2 Triticum dicoccoides | reverse complement strand
AATAAGATGACCCTTGAGTCTGCAGAACCCAAGGGAAAGAAAAGGGGCTAGGTGGCAAATGGTAAAACCAAGGTTGGGCATTGCTGGAAAAGCTTTAATCAAGGCGAAATATCAAGGGGTTCCCATTATAACCCAACCGCGTAAGGAACGCAAAATCCGGGAACATAACACCGATATGACGGAAACTAGGGCGGCAAGAGTGGAACAAAACACTAGGCGAGAGGCCGAGCCTTCCACCCTTTACCAAGTATATAGATGCATTAAGATAACATGGCAATATAATGATATCCCAACAAGTAAATAAATGATGTTCCAACAAGGAACGACCTCCAATCTTCACCTGCAACTAGCAACGCTGTAAGAGGGGCTGAGCAAAGCGGTAACATAGCCAATCAACGGTTTGCTAGGACATGGTGGGTTAGAGGTTTGACATGGCAATTGGGAGGCTGACAAGCAAATGGTAGGCATCGTAGCATTGGCATAGCAAAGAGCGAGCAAACTAGCATAGCAAAGATAGTAGTGATTTCGAGGGTATGATCATCTTGCCTGCACAGTTGTCAGAGTTGACTGGATCCTCACAAGCAAACTCAACGGGCTCCTCGGTAGCGAACTCGTCTCTCGGCTCTACCCAAACAAGACAAACAAGCAACAAGGATACAATCAACCACGTGCAAGACCAAGCAATAAGATGAAATGATGATATGCTATGCGGGATGCGATGCGGGATGCAAAATGCAAGATATGACAGGAAATGCATGAACCTGGCCTCAACTTGGAATTCCAAGGATGCCACTGGAAAGATGATATGAAATCGCTTGAAAACGATATAAAGAACGCCGGAATCGGAGTTATGGTTTGGAAATGGCAAGCGTTTTAAGAATGACACCGGTCTGCAAATTACAGCAAGTAGGCATCTAAATGCAACGAGATGAACATGCTACAGCCACCAAACATGACAATAAAATACATGGCAGGGATGCACACAAGATGCTTAATAAAAGACTAGCACTGATCCACGGCCAATTCATCCATTATGAGGTTCAAACAAGCATGGCAAAAACGCAAATGCAAAACAGATTCCAGACTTAGTGAAATTAACACTTGTCTGAAATTTCAGATCACGAAGCCTTCTTCGGAGCAGCAAAACAACATGATACATGATCTAATTATGATAAAGAAGAACACGGCATGGAGCTACTCAACAAGCTTAACAAAAGTCCCTAAGTGACCTGAGGCCAAAAGGGATCACAAAATATACTAATAAGCACACGAACATAGCTAAAACACAATCAGTTTTCAGACTTAGTGAAAACTAAGACATGCTGAAATATAACTCACGAAGGCATGTAAACGAGCTCGATGCACTCACTACGGTGCAAGTCATGGCAAGGCAAGCACACATCCATTAAGAAGGCACAAAATACAAGCAATACATGGCAAGAACAATGGCATAGCATGCACGGATCAACTACAACAACATCGGCAAAATCGCAAACGAGTTGACGATCTGCCCAGATTCACAACGAAGCAAAAGTAGAGCTTGATTGACTCAAGCTAGGGTGCTCCATAATTGCAAAAAAAGACATGGATGGATAGAGCATAACATGATTAACAAAACTCCTTTACTGATCATCCTCAAAAGAGGTACGGATCACTAGGAAACAAGCTGAACATACGGCATCATGAACTAAATAATCCCAGACTTAGTGAAAACTACCAAGTCTCTGAAAACAGATTTACCGGGTGTCTCACTTTGCAAGCTTGCACAAGTCACCACACACATCCTAAAAATTCATGGGTTGCACCTCTGGAAAGAAGACAAAATGCTTAACAAAACATATGAAGGACTCACAGGCATATCATGCACACATTAATCATGACAAAAATGACAAAAGTCTAAGATGAACTAGCAGATTTGACAATTAACTCACGAAGCCTCCTTCTGACAGCATTTTGGGCATCAAGATGAGCTCAAATGAAAATGATGCAATGTAATGAAATGATGTACTCGTCGAGGCGAACATTTTGATATACTATATGTCCAAATCAGAGCTACGGATGCAAAGTTACGGGACCTCGAACAGGAGCATATGGAGTAAAAATATCCGGGACTTAGCAAAAAAAACAACCTCTGGATCCAGATCTAGGGTTTCGGGGCACGCGGCCCGAGGCGGCGGCACTATTCACCAGCGATCGCCGGAGTTGGGGACGAGGCCAGGGCGGCCGGTGGTGGCGGGCGGCGGCCGCGGCGAGGATTTTTCTAGGGTTTCGTGGGGGAGGAGAGATCCGAAACGGAGGGGGTCTATTTATAGGCATAAGTGGAGCTAGGAGAGTCCAAATGAGGTGCGGTTTTCGGCCACGCGATCGTGATCGAACGCTCTAGGACATGGAGCAGAGTTTGGTGGGTTTTGGGCCAAAAAGGAGGGGTGTTGGGCTGCAACACACACGAGGCCTTTTCGGTCCCTCGGTTAACCGTTGGAGTATCAAACGAAGTCCAAATGGTACGAAACTTGACAGGCGGTCAACCGGTAGTAAACCAAGGCCACTTGGCAAGTCTCGGTCCAATCCGTAAATGTTTAAACCCCACACACGAAAGAAAGCTAGAATTGACCACCGGAGGAGAACGAAGCGCCGGAATGCAAAACGGACAACGGGAAAAATGCTCGGATGCATGAGACAAACACGTATGCAAATGCAATGCACATGATGACATGATATGAGATGCATGACAAAGACAACAACACACGGAGACAAATACCCGAAGCCGAGAAATAAAATAACTTAACGCCGGAAACGGCAAGAGTTGGAGTACAAAAAGGGAAAGTTACATCCGGGGTGTTACACCGAAGCAGGCGAGCGCGGGTCTCAGCCAGCTTGCCATCTAGAATCTCCCAAGCCCTAATGGCCGCGATTTGTTCTAAGGGGGGACCGACCTCCCCCCTGAAAACAATGGCCGAGTCATTGGCCACCTTGGCGAGGTGGCCAAGCGGAGCAACCTCAAGAGCGGAAAATGAGCAACAGGAAGAACTGGGGAGGTCGGGGTCCGCACCTGACTCGAGGTTCCGGACCGCCGCGCGGAGCTCCACGCGCTCGGTGATGGACGGCGCCGGAGAGTCGGCCGGCCGCGCCGCATCGAGGCGGGCACTGCGGCGGGAGGACCTCACCGGCGTCGAGGTGGAGCGGGGCCGCCTGGCGTACGCCACCGTCGTAGGGGGGTGCGCGGAGGTCGGCGAGGAGACATCCACAGCCACCGAGGCGGACGGGGCGGTCGGCGAGGAGAGGCGGACGTCGGAGGGCACCGGCGGGGGGAGCGGGCCTGCGAGCTCCAGGGTGATCTCGACCGCAACCCCCGCGGGTGGAGGCGACGGGGCAGGTACGACAGGAACCTCACACCCGCCTCCACCTATGGAGACCGGGGAGGCTGAGCCGGCGGGGGACGGGGGGTCCGGCCCCAACGGCGAGGAGCGAAGGGCGGAGACGGTGTAGGAGGAGCGAGGCGACGAAGGTGGGGCGACGAGGAGGCCCACACTGGAGATGTCACTGGCCGACTCCGACGGAGACTGAGAGGGTATGACCGGTGGGGTGGCCAAGCGGAGGGCCACCGCGAGGTCAGCGGCCGACACTCGAGTGCGCCCCGCCCCGGAACCGCCACGACCCGCTGGTGGGTTGGAGGGCTCCCGGGAGGGGGAGCGGGAGTGCTCCGAGCCGCCCTCGTCATCTCCTGGATCGTCGAGGCGGGAGTGGCGCGAGCGCCTGCGGTGGGAGTCGTCGGCATCAGCTGGGCCATCCCCCAGGTGACTATCATTAGAGAAGCGGGGGCGGCCGACATGGTCCGGAGGCTCAGGGCAGATCTTGGGGTCGTAGCCGTCGTCGTTGAAGAAGACCCGGATCGTGACATGGAGCTTGGAGGAGTCCAGGCACTTCACCTTGACCCGAACCTCCTCCTCCTTGCGTAAGGAGAGCTCGTCGACCACCACCACCTTGCCTAGGATCTTGGACATACTGCGGATGACTCGCTCAGACCGGGCCACATCTGGCAGGCCGGCAATGAGGAGCCAAGTAGTGTCCAGGACAGCGACAACCTTGGGATCCCACCGCGGCTCAGATATGTTCACCACAATGTCGTTGAGTGCCAGGGTGATGTTGTTGCTGCGGGTACAGAATCCCATACTCATAGCGTCGGGGAAGATCACCGAGAAGGCATTGGAAGCGGTAGGGGCGGGTCACCTGCCAATCCCACGTGCACCTGCACAAGTGGTTGAGCTCTGCCTCAAGCAGCTCCGGGGTGGCGACGGCCTCGCCCACGACTGTCACAATCGCCAGCAGCGAGGGGGAGGGAGGGGGGGATCTCTGGAACCTCGATGTGGAAGAAGGCCATGTCCTCGATGTCGTGGCCGTACATCATGATCTCCTCCATCACCGGGCGATCCGGACAGAGAATCGCGGGGTGCCCGACATCCTTGCATAGGTAGCACATCGGGGGGTTGGGACAAGCCACCTGGAAGTGGCCGGTCAAGCCGCAGTTGAAGCACGGCGGGCCGTCGGAAGAGGCGTTGGTGCCCGGAGGGGGAACCGCGGTGGTGGTGGAGGTGGCAGCCTGAGGGCGCGGAGGGCCCTTCTTCTTCTTCTTCTTGGGACCCTGGCGCCCCCGATTGCCATTACCGCCGTTAGACGGCGGGAACGCAGCCTGGGAGTGGGGAGGCTGGTAGCGACGGGTGGCTGGGGCGCTGTTGGGGTTGGTGACGGGCAGCGGGCGGGGCGGGGAGGGGGACCGGTCCCGGTGACGACCAGGCGAGGGGGACCGCCGCCGCGAGGATGGCCTTGACTCACC
>NC_041390.1:133352422-133490380 GCF_002162155.2 Triticum dicoccoides | reverse complement strand
CGCATGCTTGGGCCTGAGGCCGCCAGAGGGCGAACCTGGGCCGTGCGGGGCGGAACCGGCCCGTCGAGCCGGCCCACCCCAGCCGCAGAGGCCCGCATCCCTTGGGCCGTAGCCGTGTCCACCATCCTGGGGAGGGGGCCAGCAGCCAGGTCCATAGGCCGGCCCAAGAGCACCGCGGCTCGGTATGAGTGCCCCGGAGTGGCCAAGCGGGAGCTAGGGTTTCCCCGTGCGCCGCCACGGTGGCCGCCGGCAGGGGCGTACGGGGATGGCGAGGGGAAGGCGGGGCGGGGATGCGACCCGAAGGGAGGGGCCCGGAGGAACCGCGTGATGGGAAGAAGGGCCGGAAGGGAGCACCTCGGGAGAGGACCGGGGCGAGCTCGGGCGGGCTCGCCGGAGCCGGACAGGCCAGAGCAGAGGAGGTCATGGCCGGAGTCGAGGGTTTCCAGGAGGCGCGAGCAGGGCCGCGATCCGCGCGGCCGGCAACACCCCAGCTACCAGCGCAGCGCCGCCGGGAGGGCATCCCAGAACCCAAGGCCAGACCTTGCATCCCCCGTGCCGGAGAGGCGGCAGGAGGGAGAAGCCGGCGCCGGCCCGACCCACGGGCAGCCGAACTCCCACCC
Organism: Triticum dicoccoides; assembly: GCF_002162155.2. Classification (NCBI taxonomy): domain Eukaryota; kingdom Viridiplantae; phylum Streptophyta; class Magnoliopsida; order Poales; family Poaceae; genus Triticum; species Triticum dicoccoides. The sequence continues at coordinate 133,489,760 of NC_041390.1, read as the reverse complement.
CTGGGAGTAGGGCCACCGGCGTGGTCGGGCATCAGCCGCGGCGGTGCCTTGGGAGGGACACGGTCCCGGCACACGACGGGGCGGCCAACGACGACGTCGTGGCCTCGGCGACGTCAGCCCACACAATCCGCGGAGAGCCAGAGGGGGGGTCGGCGGAGGGACAGGGGCGGCAGACGCCGGCGAGGGGGCGGAGCTCGAGGGAGGGGACGGGGGGTCGGGCGGCAGCGGGGCAGCCGCATCGCCTGCGTTGCCAGGGGTGCCGCCCGAGCAGTCGCTAGACGCCAGTGCCTCCATCGTTCACTCTTCAAATGGATTCCAACCTCAACCTTTTTTTTGCGAAAAGATCTTCAAATATATTGATATGAGATCTAGTCTCAAAGATCTCATTGCGAGGGATTTAATGGTGAAAACGGATTTTCAATCGGATTTTTTATTTAAGAGATAAAACATTTTAAAAACTGAAGATCCAAAAAGATTTCCACATTCATGCATGCGGTGATGTGACGCAGTCTGTGTGTTATAGGGCGTGTGGTCCGGTTTTGCTCCCACCACACATGTGGGTGTTAGCGTTGTCCTAAAATAAATTTACCCGCTATAAAAGATCTTTATGAGATCCTTAAAAGATCCCAAAGTATATTTTCTTTGAGGGAAATCTTAAAAGGAGCCTCCAATCCCTCATATGTTCAGGATTCAGGACAAATTTTACAGTTCACATCTATACCAATATAAAAAGACCCAAAGAGGCAGATCCAACTCATGTCGGCCATCGAACTACGTCAATCCAATGATCTAGACTGCTCTAATGACGAACGTAAAACGTGTTTAACGTGCAATTAATATCATACCAAATTTTGCACTGATCAGAGAATTAACATACAAATAATAGCATACCAAATATCTGCATGCAATTAATATATTACCTAAATATTAACGTGTGTTGCACGTGCGCATTTACTAGTTAAGAAAAATAGACGGTCGATGGGAGGGTAGTTTCAGGTCCAATCGTCAGAATGGTCTCCAAATTCCAGCCAATTTTTCGGGGATTGGGACGGATGGCAATATGCCGCTGCTGCGGCGGTGCGTGGATGGGGGGGGGATACTTCGGCGATGCTGGCCAGGTGGTGGCGCTACGGTGCATGTGCTGTGTGGCGGCTAGCGAGGTGTGCAGAGGTGGATTGTGCGGTGTGTGTGGTGTGTGGCGGCAAGGATTCTGGGAGACATGGGTGAGAGAAAAAAGAAGAAGACCACGAGAAATATTGGGTTTTACGATAATTTTTTGCGGGGTCTGTTTCATCGTAGTTTGCACAATAGCACAAAACAGGTTTAATGTTCCTCTTATAATGCTTTTACTGTACCGCAATATAAGGGATCGATTAGAGTTGCTCCTCTAAACTTTAGAGGAGTAAATGGTTGAGTATCATTTAGAGGAGCACTTTTCTTCTTGAAAAATGGTTGTTTCTAACAGATCCACAAATTTAATGGAGTAAAATATTGTTTTTCCAATTATTTTCAATTTTAATTTACATAGGACATTTCAACTACATATTTGCACACATATTAGATACAAACATAATAATTACGGTTCACATCATTCATGAATATTACAAATTCATAGTTTGCAAATCAAATCATTCAAATTGAAATACAGAAGGTGTAAGGGCATATTTATCCCTTAGTTGTTTTGGTGATTGATGACAATGCTTTTGCGGACTAATCATGTGCATGGAGTATTTTAGACATATCATGACTAGGCACAAGACGATTTGGTGCCCCTCAAAGACTATTGAAGACGACGTTTCTCTATGTTTCTTTTCGGTAGATTTGAGTCATACGAAAGCCGTACTATTAATAGGGGGTCCGCTTTGGAAAGGTTTGGGTGGAATCATCACATACACATCTACTCCTTTTGCACCACCTTTCCTTTGGCTCTTTGGAGCATCCTCCGTCTCTCCTTGTCTATGCAAAGTGAAGGTCTCCTAATGTTGCTGAACTGGGGCATGCGGTAGTACTGCTCCTTGGAGCGGTAGTTCCATAGTCCCTTGCGGTAGTACTGGTGTTGGGGAACGTAGTAATTTCAAATAAAATCTATGCACACGCAAGATCATGGTGATGCATAGCAACGAGAAGGGAAGAGTGTTGTCCACGTACCCTCGACTTTAGTCACCACATGTATGATGTATAAAGTATATGGTATATACCCGTGATCACCTCCTGAGTGATCACGGCCCGATAGTATAGCATGGCAGATGGACAAGAATGTAGGGCCACTGATGATAAACTAGCATCCTATTCTAAGCATTAGGATTGCAGGTAAAGGTAACAACAGTAGTAGCAAGGACAGGCTATGCATCAGGATAGGATTAACGGATAGCAGTAACATACTACACTACTCTAATGCAAGCAGTATAGAGGAGAGTAGGCGATATCTGGTGATCAAGGGAGGGGGCTTGCTTGGTTGCTCTGGCAAGAGAGAGGGGTCGTCAACACCGTAGTCGTACTGGGTAGCAGCGGCGTCGGTCTCGGTGTCTAGCGAGAGAAGAGGGGGAAGAAATAATAAATATAATGCAAACAAATGCATGACGATGCATGACATGACAAAGCGTGATGCTAGGTGTGCCCTAACACGGTACGAGGTGGTACTGGTGAAGGGGGAAAACATCCGGGAAAGTATTCCCGGTGTTTTGCGTTTTCGGACAGATGAACCGGAGGGGGAAAGTTGCGTGTTTGTTATGCTAGGGATGCGTGGCGGACGAACGGGCCACGTATCCGGATTCGTCTCGTCGTTCTGAGCAACTTTCATGTACAAAGTTTTTCGATCCGAGCTACGGTTAATATTCTATGATTTTTCAAAGTTTTAATATTATTCTAAAATTATTTTTAATTCGAAAATAAATGCTAAATTGCTAGACGCACCCAGCACAGTGTACACAAAAGTGTACCCAGTGGCTGACAGGTGGGCCAGAGGGACCCAGTTGACCAGTCAATGTTTGACTGGTCAACAGGGGTGGGACCCTCCTGTCATTGACTGTTTTAGTCTACTCTAACAGTTTAGTTAGTTTGGTTAGTTATTTGGTTAATCTTAATTATGATTAATTAGTTGTTTTTAGTTTAATTAATCAAAATTAATTAAGTTAATTAATTCTTTCATTAATCCTTTAATTAATTAATTTAATTAATAATTTTATTTTTTTAATCCTTAAAAAAACGTTCTGGGCATTGGGGGCCCACTGTCATAGGCCCGGGGGGGCTAGCAGGTGCCGGGCTACCGGGCGCAGGGCACAATGGCGGGGACGCCCAAGCAGGGCTGTGGGCACCGGGTCGACGGACCCGGGCGCGTGTTGGCTGGCCGGCGGCCACAGCAGGACGGCCGCAGCCGACCGGAGCGGGGTAGCGAGGTGAGGGGGCGGTGGCCAACGGGGGTGAGGTCAGGGCGGCCACGAGCAAGGCGGGAGGCGGTGCGACAGGCGGCGGAGACAGTGGGCGGAGGGAGCCCGAGCGGCGCTAGGCATGGGGCGACGACGAGCGCGACGCAGTAGCGCGCGATGCGTGGCAGGGAGTGGACGGCACGGCGCGGAGCAGAGGAGCGAGTGAGCACAGGGGCAGGCGCGTGCGTGCGTGTGGCCGCGGCGAGGCGGGGCGCTGGTGTGCCGCGAGTGGAGTCGAGGGAGCGCGAGCAGCGAGCCGCGGCGCAGGGCGGGTACAAGGGGCGAGGCGCGGCCCCGAGCGGCGTGCATGAGCACGGCGAAGCCCACCGGTGCACGAGCGCGCGAGCAGGGGCAGGGGGTCGCGGTGGCCGCGGGCGTAGTCCCGAGCGGCGCAGCGAGTGAGGGCGCACACGAAGGCACAAACGTGGTCAGGGGCGCGACCATGGGGCAGTGGGGGCGCACGCAGGAGCGAAGGAGAGAGGAGGGGCGCTCACTGCAGGCATAGGGAACGGGGCAATGCGGCGCGGGGAGGAGATGAGGACGACGGCGACGCGGTGACGAGGTGCAGGCCGACTTGGAGGAGGAGGCAGGACGGCGAGGTGGCGATGGCGTTCGGTGGCGGCGTCCCGGTTCGGTTCCAGGCGCGGCGGGGCGCGGTCACCCCGATCCCGGTCTGGATCGGAGGAGCGAGGGGGAGATATTTTCATTGGGGGGAGTGGGGTGTCGGTGGAGTAGTGGGGGGAGTGGGGGAAAGATATGGCGGCGGGGTGGGCCGGCCGGTTGGTTGTGGCCAATTGGGCCGGCCTGCTAGCTGGGCCACTCGGCCCGGGGGGGTTTCTGTTTCCTTTTTTTGTTTTGTTTTCTATTTTTGTGTTTTCTCTTTTTCCTTTTCTATTTTAATTCAATTTAAAATATTTATGCATTTTCTAAACATGTGTTTTATTTATTATAATTACACTAATGATATTCGGCACCCATCGAACATTTTTGTTTAATATTTTGAAAACTTTTGTCGCTTGACTTGTTTAGATTTTAAATTTGAAACAGTTTCGAATTAACCCGAGATTAACTACAGTGACAGAGGTGACATGGCACCATTAACGCGAGATTACTGTAGCATGATTATCCGGGCGTTACAAATATTCTCCTCCACGATCAGATCGTAGAAACTTTATTTTCTTGTTACGATGATTTTCCACTTCACTCTGAAATTATTTGAACTTTTCAAATGTTTCAGATTTATGTTTCATCAAGAAGATGTACCCATATCTGCTCAAATCATCTGTGAAGGTCAGAAAATAACGATGCTTGCCGCGAGCCTCAACACTCATCGAGCTGCATACATCAGTATGTATTATTTCCAACAAGTCTGTTGCTCGCTCCATTGTTCTGGAGAATGGATTCTTAGTCATCTTGCCCATGAGGCATGGTTCGCAAGCATCAACTGATTCATAATCAAGTGATTCCAAAATCCCATCAACATGGATTTTCTTCATGCGCTTTACACCAATATGACCGAAACGGCAGTGCCACAAATAAGTTGCACTATTGATACGTCCATTTTGCATCATGCTTTTATATCAATATTTATTACATCATGGGCTGTTATTACACATTATGTCACAATACTTATGCCTATTCTCTCTTATTTTACAAGGTTTACATGAAGAGGGAGAATGCTGGCAGCTGGAATTCTGGGCTGAAAAAGGAGCAAATATTAGAGACCTATTCTGCACAACTCCAAAAATCCTGAAACTTCACGAAGGCATGTTTTGGAATATATTAAAAATATTGGGCGAAGAAAGAACCAGAGGGGGCCACCCACCATCCACGAGGGTGGGGGCGCACCCCCTGCCTCGTGGGCCCCCTGGCAGGCCTCTGGTGCCCATCTTTTGCTATATGAAGTCTTTCGCCCTAGAAAAAAATCATAAGCAAGCTCACGGTACGAAACTCCGCCGCCACGAGGCGGAACCTTGGCGGAACCAATCTAGGGCTCCGGCGGAGGTGTTCTGCCGGGGAAACATCCCTCCGGGAGGGGGAAATCATCATCATCATCATCACCATTGATCCTCTCACCGGGAGGGGGTCAATCTCCATCAACATCTTCACCAGCACCATCTTCTCTCAAACCCTAGTTCATCTCTTGTATCCAATCTTTGTCTCAAAACCTCGGATTGGTACCTGTGGGTTACTAGTAGTGTTGATTACTCCTTTCATGCTAGTTGGTTTATTCGATGGAAGATCATATGTTCAGTTCCTTTATGCATATTAATACCCCTCTGATTATGAACATGAATATGATTTGTGAGTAGTTACGTTTGTTCCTGAGGACATAGGAGAAGTCTTGCTATAAGTAGTCATGTGAATTTGGTATTCGTTCGATATTTTGATGAGATGTATGTTGTCTATCCTCTAGTGGTTTCATGTGAGCGTCGACTACATGACACTTCACCATTGTTTGGGCCTAGAGGAAGGCATTGTGAAGTAATAAGTGGATGATGGGTTGCTAGAGTGACAGAAGCTTAAACCCTAGTTTATGAGTTGCTTCGTAAGGGGCTGATTTGGATCCATATGTTTCATGCTATGGTTAGGTTTACCTTAATACTTCTTTTGTAGTTGCGGATGCTTGCAAGAGGGGTTAATCATAAGTGGGATGCTTGTCCAAGGAAGGGCAGTACCCAAGCACTGGTCCACCCACATATCAAATTATCAAAGTACCGAACAGGAATCATATGAGTGTGATGAAAACTAGCTTGACGATAATTCCCATGTGTCCTCGGGAGCGTTTTCCTTTATATAAGAGTTTGTTCAGGCTTGTCCTTTGCTACAAAAAGGATTGGGCCATCTTGCTGCACCTTATTTACATTTATTACTTGTTACCCGTTACAAATTACCTTATCACAAAACTATCTGTTACCGATAATTTCAGTGCTTGCATAGAATACCTTACTGAAAGTTGCTTATCATTTCCTTCTGCTCCTCGTTGGGTTTGACACTCTTACTTATCAAAAGGACTACGATAGATCCCCTATACTTATGGGTCATCAACTATCATTATTAACTTTGCATCTTTTGGCTTCAATATTATGAATATGTGTATCACTACGATCGAGATTCAATAAACCATTCACCTTGGGTGTATGACCATTGAAGGTTTTATTCATGTAAACAGAACAACAATTATTCTCTGACTTTAAATGAATAACCATATTGCAATAAACATGATCAAATCATATTCATGGTTAACACAAACACCAAATAACATTTATTTAGGTTCAACACTAATCCCGAAAGTATAGGGAGTGTGCGATGATGATCATATCAATCTTGGAACCACTTCCAACACACATCATCACTTCACCCTTAACTAGTCTCTGTTCATTCTGCAACTCCCGTTTCGAGTTACTAATCTTAGCAACTGAACTAGTATCAAATACTGAGGGGTTGCTATAAACACTAGTAAAGTACATATCAATAACATGTATATCAAACATACCTTTGTTCACTTTGCCATCCTTCTTATCCGCCAAATACTTGGGGCAGTTCTGCTTCCAGTGACCAGTCCCTTTGTAGTAGAAGCACTTAGTCTCAGGCTTAGGTCCAGACTTGGGCTTCTTCACTTGAGTAGCAACTTGCTTGTCGTTCTTCTTGAAGTCCCCCTTCTTCCCTTTGCCCTTTTCTTGAAACTAGTGGTCTTGTCAACCATCAACACTTGATGCTTTTCTTGATTTCTACCTTCGTCGATTTCAGTATCACGAAGAGCTTGGGAATCGTTTCCGTTATCACTTGCATATTATAGTTCATCACGAAGTTCTAGTAACTTGGTGATAGTGACTAGAGAACTCTGTCAATCACTATCTTATCTGGAAGATTAACTCCCACTTGATTCAAGTGATTGTAGTACTCAGACATTCTGAGCACATGCTCACTAGCTGAGCTATTCTCCTCCGTCTTTTAGGCAAAGTGCTTGTCAAAGGTCTCGTACCTTTCGACATGGGCATGAGTCTGAAATACTAATTTAAACTCTTGGAACATCTCATATGCTCTATGGCGTTCAAAACGTCTTTGAATCCACGATTCTAAGTCGTAAAGCATGGTGCACTAAACTATCAAGTAGTCATCATATCGATCTTGCCAAACGTTCATAACGTCCACATCTGCTCCTGCAATCGGCCTGTCACCTAGCGGTGCATCAAGGACATAATTCTTCTGTGTAGCAATGAGGATAATCCTCATATCACGGATCCAATCCGCATCATTGCTACTAACATCTTTCAACTTAGTTTTCTCTAGGAACATATCAAAAATAAAATTGGGGAGCTAAACACGAGCTATTGATCTATAACATAGATATGCTAATACTACTAGGACTAAGTTCATGATAAATTTAAAGTTCAATTAATCATATTACTTAAGAACTCCCACTTAGATAGACATCTCTCTAATCATCTAAGTGATCACGTGATCCATATCAACTAAACCATGTCCTATCATCACGTGAGATGGAGTAGTTTTCAATGGTGAACATCACTATGTTGATCATATCTACTATATGATTCACGCTCGACCTTTCGGTCTCAGTGTTCCCATGCCATATCTGCATATGCTAGGCTCGTCAAGTTTAACCTGAGTATTCTGCGTGTGCAATACTGGCTTGCACCCGTTGTATGTGAACGTTGAGCTTATCACACCCGATCATCACGTGGTGTCTCGGCACGATGAACTTTCGCAACGGTGCATACTCAGGGAGAACACTTATACCTTGAAATTTAGTGAGAGATCATCTTATAATGCTACCGTCGAACTAAGCAAAATAAGATGCATAAAGGAAAAACATCACATGCAATCAATATAAGTGATATGATATGGCCATCATCATCTTGTGCCTTTGATCTCCATCTCCAAAGCACCGTCATGATCACCATTGTCACCGGCGCGACACCTTGATCTCCATCGTAGCATCGTTGTTGTCTCGCCAACTATTGCTTCTACGACTATCGCTACCACTTATTGATAAAGTAAAGCAATTACATGGTGATTGCATTTCATACAATAAAGCGACAACCATATGGCTCCTGCCAGTTGCCGATAACTCCGTTACAAAACATGATCATCTCATACAATAAAATTTAGTATCATGTCTTGACCATATCACATCACAACATGCCCTACAAAAACAAGTTAGACGTCCTCTACTTTGTTGTTGCAAGTTTTACGTGGCTGCTACGGGCTTAGCAAGAACCGTTCTTACCTACGCATCAAAAACCACAACGCGGTATAGTGATTGCTTTTTGATATTCAGAAAGAACCCTATTCATTGAATCCGACTCAACTAAAGTTGGAGAAACAGACACCCACTAGCCACCTGTGTGCGAAGCACATCGGTAGAACCAGTCTCGCGTAAGCATACACGTAATGTCGGTCTGAGCTGCTTCATCCAACAATACCGCTGAATCAAGAATCAACTAGTGACAACAAGCAATATGTATATACCCACGCCCACAACTCCTTTGTGTTCTACTCGTGCATATAACATCTATGCATAAACCTGGCTCAGATGCCACTGTTGGGGAACATAGTAATTTCAAAAAAATTTCCACGCACACGCAAGATCATGGTGATGCATAGCAACGAGAAGGTAAGAGTGTTGTCCATGTACCCTCATAGACCATAAGCGGAAGCGTTATGACAACGCGGTTGATGTAGTCGTACGTCTTCACGATCGACTAATCCTAGTACCGAAAGTACGACACCTCCGTGATCTGCACACGTTCGGCTCGGTGACGTCCCATGAACTCTCGATCCAGCTGAGTGTAGAGGGAGAGCTTTGTCAGCATGACGGCGTGATGACGGTGATGATGATGTTATCGTCGCAGGGCTTCACCTAAGCACTACGATGATATGACCAGGTGGATTATGGTGGAGGGGGGCACCGCACGCGGCTAAGGGATCAATGATCAACTTGTGTGTCTATGGGGTGCCCTTGGCCACGTATATGAAGGATGGAGGGAGTACGAGGCCGACCCCCGTAGGGCGCACCCAAAGTGTGGAGTCCTATTCCACCTCCCACATGGAATAGGAAAAAGGGAAGGGAGAAGGAGAAGGAAGGAAGGGGGCGCCCCCTTTCCCTAGTCCAATTCGGACCAGTCCATGGGGAAGGGGCGTGGCCACCCTTGAGGCCTTTCTCTCCTTTCCCGTATGGCCCATTAAGGCCCAATACGAATTTCCGTAACTCTCTGGTACTCCGAAAAATACCCGAATTACTCGGAACCTTTCCGATGTCCGAATATAGCCTTACAATATATCGATCTTTACGTCTCGACCATTTTGAGACTCCTCGTCATGTCCCCAATCTCATCCGGGACTCCAAACAAACTTTGGTCATCAAATCACATAACTCATAATACAAATCATCGCAGAACCATAAGCGTGCGGACCCTACGGGTTCGAGAACTATGTAGACATGACCGAGACTCATCTCCGGTCAATAACCAATAGCGGAACCTGGATGCTCATATTGGTTCCTACATATTATATGAAGATCTTTATTGGTCAAACCGCATAACAACTTACGTTGTTCCCTTTGTCATCAGTATGTTACTTGCCCGGGATTCGATCGTCGGTATCATCATACCTAGTTCAATCTCGTCACCGGCAAGTATCTTTACTCGTTCTGTAATGCAACATCCCGCAACTAACTCATTAGTCACATTGCTTGCAAGGCTTATAGTGATGTGCATTACCGAGAGGGCCCAGAGATACCTCTCCGACAATCGGAGTGACAAATCCTAATCTCGATCTATGCCAACTCAACAAACACCATCGGAGACACATATAGAGCAGCTTTATAATCACTCAGTTACGTTGTGACGTTTGATAGCACACAAGGTGTTCCTCCGGTATTCGGGAGTTGCATAATCTCATAGTCAGAGGAACATGTATAAGTCATGATGAAAGCAATAGCAATAAAACTTAACGATCATTTATGCTAAGCTAACGGATGGGTCTTGTCCATCACATCATTCTCTAATGATGTGATCCCGTTCATCAAATGACGACACATGTCTATGGTTAGGAAACTTAACCATCTTTGATTAACGAGCTAGTCAAGTAGAGGCATACTAGGGACACTCTGTTTTGTTTCTGTATTAACACATGTACTAAGTTTCCGGTTAATACAATTCTAGCATGAATAATGAACATTTATCATGATATAAGTAAATATAAATAACAACTTTATTATTGCCTCTAGGGCATATTTCCTTCAACCGGCCTCTGGCGCGGTAGTACCGCAAGTGCTCACGGTAGTACCTCACCTCGGGAGCGGTAGTACCGTGGCCTCAGGCCAGGCACTGCTGCTAGTGCTGTAGTAGGGGCGGGTGTAATTTTTTACATCCGTGCCCTACGCGGTAGTACCATGCGCTCTGGCTAGGCTCAGCAGCATGAGCGGTAGTAGGGGCAGATGTAATTTTTTACATCCGCGCCCTACGCGGTAGTACCGCTCCAGGTCTGTGATAGTACCGTGTCGGATTTTTGCATGGATCAAAACTCACCGGAAGTAGTCACGGATGTATTTTTATATGTCCATGCCTTCCCGGCCTAGTCCATTCCTGCCTTGCAGTAGTACCGCAAGGGGTCGCGGTAGTACCACGCCAGTGGTTCTACCGTTCCTTGCCTTAGCGCTTCAGGACTGGTCTTAGGTCCTGCCGCGGCAGCGGTAGTACCGCGGTTTGCTGCGGTAGTACCGTGAGCCCTTGCGATAGTACCGCTTGTTTGGTGCGGTAGTACCACAGGTCGTGGGCTGGTTAAGTGGATAACTGTTGGATTTTCTCTTTCACTATATAAGGGATGTCTTCTTCTCCGAGTTGACTACCTCTTCGACCTCCAAGCTCCATTGTTGCTCTAAGCTCCATTTTTGCCCGATCTCTCTCCCTATCCGATCAAACTTGTCGATCTCCTAGAGATTGGTTGAGAAGGCCTAGATCTACACATCCACCAAGAGATATTTGATTTCCCCCACTAATCCCTCGTGGATCTTGTTACTCTTGGGTGTTTGAGCACCCTAGACAGTTGAGGTCATCACGGAGCCATACTCCATTGTGGTGAAGCTTCATGGTGTTGTTAGGAGCCTCCAATTAAGTTGTGGAGATTGCCCCAACCTTGTTTGTAAAGGTTTGGTCGCCACCTTCAAGGGCACCAATAGTGGAATCACGGTATCTCGCATTGTGTGAGGGCGTGAGGAGAATACGGTGGCCCTAGTGGCTTCTTGGGGAGCATTGTGCCTCCACACCGCTCCAACGGAGACGTACTTCCTCTCAAAGGGAAGGAACTTCGGTAACACATCCTCGTCTTCACCGACTCCACTCATGGTTATCTCATCCCTTTACTCGTGCAAGATTATCTTGTGTTACTTCCCTTGCTTGCTTGTTTACTTATTGTTGTTACATCATATAGGTTGCTCACCTATAGTTGCATATCTAGACAACCTACTTTGATGCAAAGTTTAATTTGGTAAAGAAAGGCTAAAAATTGTTAGTTGCCTATTCACCCCCTCTAGTCAACTATATCGATCCTTTCAATTGGTATCAGAGCCTCGTCTCTTTATTAAGGGCTTTGCCGTCCGAAGAGTATGGTTGACATCGTAGACGGTGAGGAGGAGCACCCCAGTGTGATTCCGTCCTCGTCTACGACCGATGGGGGAACCTTGGTCTCACGTGAGGAACTCAATGTGGCCTTGGACACATTTAAAACCTCCATGAAGGCCGAGGTCAAAGGCGTGCTTAAGGATTTTCTTGATGGTCTTAAATTATCCACCGCACCATTGGAAGTGGTTGATCCCACTAACAAGGTGACGGTTGCTAACTCCGAAAAGGGGAAGCCTCTAGTGATAAAGTTCCTTTGTCTAGTGGTAAAAGTGGAAATGGCATCTTTGCCCACGTGGAACCTCCACTTACGTATGGAGGACCGATTCCCTCCACTCATTTAAATCATGCCGGTTCTCCTCCTAAGATTGTGAAAAATGAGGATTTTGATGCTTGGGTATATCGCTTTAAACGTCATTTAAATCATGTGAATACTAACCTTTGGAGAATCATTGAGCAAGGTTTCTATCCGCATGACCCAAGCAACTTCACCCAAGAGAAGCCGCGGATCATCAATTCAACGAGAATGCTCTCTTCATCATCCAAGATGCAATCCCTCCCGAAGATATTGCGCATCTCCGACCATTCATCATGGCAAAGGAAGCATGGCACCATGTTGTTTCCCTTTACAAGGGAAGCGCAAGCATTCAACGCTCCAACTATGAAGTGGTGCAAGATGAAGCCGATGAATTTTCTATGAATGAAGGTGAAGAACCTCGTGAGCTCTACTGGAGACTAACCACTCTCGCGGTCTCACTCCGAGATCATGGGAGCAAGGATACAAATGACAATTGGATCAAGCGGAAATTTCTTAAAACCATGATGCCTTACCATAAGGCCATGCCCTCCGTCATCCGTCAAAGGCCGGACTTCCACACTTTGTCCTCTAGCAAAGTGTTGGATGAGTTTGTGGCAATGAGTATCTTGGACAAGATCGTCGACAATGCGGTATTGCGTTCTCAAAGAGCCAAGAAGCCCAATCTTGCTTTAAAGGCCATGGCTAGTGTGGAAGAAGAGGAGGAAGAGGAAGAAGAGGAGAGCAACCCCGAGGATACAAAATATGATTATCATGAACACATGGCTCTCGCTTCAAGACGATTTTGGAGCAAGAAGAACTCAAGGCCCAACTTCAACAAGAGCAACTCAAGTGGCGTCAAGGGAAAGCAACGTGTGAGGACTTGCTATAATTGCGGCAATGTGAGCCACTTTGTTGCAGAGTGCCCCTATGAGAAGAGGGAAGACAATGGTGGCAAACTCATACGGAAGGACAAGGCCAAATCTTTCCCCAACAAGAACCATTCACCAATAAGGCTCCTCCCAAGGGATTGGTGGCACAAGAAGAGTACAATGAGGATGATGATGATGAAGATGGCAAGACGGTTGCCATGGCCTTCGTGGACATTGCGACAACGCCCCAGGCGTCCCTCTTCTACTCACCTAATGATAACATCACCGCCAAGTGCCTCATGGCTAAAGCCACCAACAAGGTAACCCCCAACATCAAAACTACCATCATTACTCATCCTTCTTTGACAGATTGCATTGATGAAAGTGGGGGGTCCAACATGGAGGAAAATGAGTTTGAGTCTTTTATGAGTAAACTTAAGGGTAAATCCAAGAAGCACTTCGTTGCTCTCTTGGAACAACTTGGTTAAGCCAATGACATGGTCGAGGCTCACGAAGACACCGTCTCTAAGATGGAGGGGCATAGTCGTGACTATGCCGATGAAATATCGGATCTCTCTAATGCTCTTGAGGAAGAGCGTGGTCATCGCTTGGCTCTTGAGGAGTCACACAACAATGACCATGCTAAATTAAAGAAAGATCTTGATCATGCTCTTGTTGTGTATTGTGTGCTAAATTCCGAGAAGGCCAAACTTGGTGTTGATCTTGCTAGACTCAAGGAGGAGTTTGATATCCTTGACAAGGCTCACAAGGCCTTGAAGAGTACTCATGCTAGTCTTAAAGAGTCTCATGATCAACTCCAAGTGAGTCTAACCAAGGAGAAAGCCACTTTTCCTCATATGGTTTTAATTGATAATGCAAATGCTACTAACCCTTGTTGTGAGCATGTGCATCTTGTTGAGGAGAATGCAAAGTTGAAGGAGCAACTTGAGAAAGGCCTTGTGTCGTGTATACAAGGTGAGAAGAATCTCAACGATCTTTTGAGCAATCAAAAGGAAGTTGTGGCCAAGGAAGGGATTGGGTTTGCACCCAAGTCCAAGAACAAGAAGAAGAATGACAAGGCCAAATGACCTCCTCCTCTCATGCAAACTGTTTTCAAAGAGGGAGAGGGTGCCTCTAAGAAGAAGAAGAACAATGTGAAGGGTGGTGGTGTCAAGAATGGCAATGCCACCCCTTCCAACAACGCCGGCGACTTTAATCCTTCTTGTGTGTTATGCCATGCTAGTGATGGGCATGTTTATGCTAAATTTGTTGGTTCTTCTTATGAGTACATTGAATGGTCTATTTGGGTTCCTAAGACCCTTGTCATTAACATCAAAGGACCCATTACAAAATGTGTACCTAAAACCAAGCATTGATCTCTTGTAGGTGTTTGCTTCTAGTGGGGGATCATGGTTGCTCGATAGTGGAGCCACTAATCATATGACCGGAAGTAAGGACTTGGTGGTGGACGTGTAAAAGATTCCATCTATGCCCACCAACGTCGAGTGGGGTGATGCCTCGTCCTCTAAGGTATTGGGGCTTGGCAAGGTTGTCATTTCTCACGATCTCATGATCGAGAAGGTCATGCTTGTTAAGTCCATTGCATACAATTTACTTTCCGTTCGTCAACTTGCAATCATGGGCTTTGCCACTTTCTTTGATATTGATACGGTGGCCCTCTTGTGGAGCAAGACTCTTAAAGTAGCCTTTGTTGGGCATGTCAAGAATGGTATCTACGTGATTAACTTTTTGGAGCGACCCACTAAGACCGCGACATGCCTAATGGCTAAAGTTGACGTGGGATGGCTTTGGCATCGCCGTTTAGCCCATGTCAATATGAGATCTTTGCAAAGTCTTCTCAAGGGGGACCATGTCCGTGGAGTAACAAATGTTAGTTTTGCCAAAGATCGTGCTTGCAATGCCTGCATTGAAGGAAAGCTACATCAGAAGGCTCACCCTCCCATGACTATCATTTACTCAAAGAGGCCTTTGGAGCTCCTTCACTTGGATCTCTTTGGGCCTCCATCCTTTGATAGTCTTGGGGGTAGAAAGTATTGCTTGGTGATTGTGGATGACTATTCAAGATACGCTTGGGTGTACTTCTTCAAGAGAAAGAGTGAAACCCAACAAACCGTCATTGACTTTGCAAATGAAGCTCAACGTCAACACAATGCAAATATCTTGACAATAAGAAGTGACAATGGCACCAAGTTCAAGACTACACCTTGGATGAGTTTCTTAGTGATGAGGGGATCAAACATCAATATTCCGCAGCTTACACCCCTCAACAAAATGGTGTAGCAGAGAGGAAGAACCGGACGTTGATGGATGCGGCAAGAACCATGATGGCGGAGTTCAAGTCTCCATACAACTTTTGGGCCGAAGCCATCAACACCGCGTGCCATGCATCCAATCGGCTCTACCTCTGCAAAGGCTTGAACAAGACTCCATATGAGATACTCACCGGTAACAAGCCCAACCTCAAGTACTTTCGGGTGTTCGGGTGTAAGTGTTTCATTCTCAAGAAAGGTGTTCGTTTGTCTAAATTTGAGGCTAGAGCTCATGAGGGCATATTTGTTGGTTATGCTACAAACTCTCATGCTTACCGTGTCCTCAATAAGTCCATGGGACTTATTGAGGATACGTGTAACGTGGAGTTTGATGAGAATAACGACTCCCAAGTGGAGCAAAGTGGTACTTGTGATGTAGGTGATGAAATTCCTCCCCAAGCCATAATAAGAATATGTGTTGGTTTTATCCTACCCATTGAGGAACCCCTTGTGGCCGAAGGAGAAGGACAATGTTCCACTCAAGTGGAACCATCACCAACCCAAGACCCACACGCTTCCAAAGAACAAAGTGAAGGCCCTCAACCTCATGAATAAGACCAAGGGCGAGATCAACCTAAAGATGGCGTTGAACCACCAAGTGATGCCCAAGATAAAGTTCTCTCCTCCGAGAAAGCTCAAGATCAAGAACAAGCTCAAGACAACGCTCAAGATGATCAAGTAACCGCTCCTCAACTCACTCCCGAGGAGGAATTGGAGCGTCGTGCCGCCAAGATTGCATCCAAGCTATCTACCAAGGGCCATCTCATGACAAATGTGCTTGGAAGCATACAAAAGGGGGTAAGCACTCATAGACAATTGGCAAACTATTGTGAACATCACACGTTTCTCTCTTGTGTTGAACCCCAAAAGGTCTATGAGGCGCTTGAAGATCCGGATTGGCTTAATGCCATGCATGAAGAACTCAACAACTTCGAGCACAACAAGGTGTGGAGATTGGTGCCAAGGCCAACGAGGAACTATAATGTCATTGGAACCAAGTGGATATTCAAGAACAGAAAAGATGCTCATGGAACTATTGTCCGCAACAAAGCTCGCTTGGTAGCTCAAGGCTACTCCCAAGTCGAGGGTATCGGCTATGGTGAAACCTTTGCTCCCGTTGCTCGCCTTGAATCTATTCGTTTGTTGATTGCTTATGCTTCTCATCATAACTTCAAGTTGCAACAAATGGATGTGAAGAGTGCTTTTCTTAATGGTCCTATTAATGAGTTGGTGTATGCCAAACAACCCCTCGGGTCCGAGGATCCTTATTTCCCCGATCATGTGTACCAACTCGATAAGGCATTCTATGGCCTTAAACAAGCCCCACGTGCGTGGTATGACCACCTTACCGAGTTGTTGCAAGATCGTGGGTTTGAAATTGGGAGAATCGACCCCACTCTTTTTACTAAGAAGGTCAAAGGGGATTTGTTTGTGTGCCAACTATATGTTGATGACATTATCTTTGGTTCTTCTAACAAAGCTTTCAATGAGGAATTTGCCGCTCTCATGACCTCGAAGTTCAAAATGTCCATGATGGGAGAGTTGAAGTTCTTTCTCGGGTTCGAAATCAAGCTAAGTGAAGTCAAGCCGGCTTCCACTCCAATGCCCATCAAATGCCAACTTGACATAGATCCCAATGGTAAAGCGGTGGATCAAAAGGTATATCGCTCCATGATTGGCTCCTTGCTTTACCTTTGTGCATCTAGACAGGATATCATGTTGAGTGTGGGAATTTGTGCACGGTTTCAAGCTGCACCTAAGGAAAGTCACTTTGTGGCGGTCAAGCGAATCTTTCGATATTTGTCTCATACCCCAAACTTTGGCTTATGGTACCCAAGAGGAGCAAACTTCAACCTTGTAGGCTATTCGGACTCTGATTGGGTGGGAGACAAAGTGGATAGGAAGTCAACTTCCAGAGGGTGCCAATTCCTTGGTTGCTCTTTGGTGAGTTGGTCTTCCAAGAAGCAAAGTTGCGTGTCTCTCTCATCCACCGAAGCAGAGTATGTGGCCGCCGATAGTTGTGGTGCACAAATTCTATGATGAGGCAAACTTTAAAGGATTACGGTGTCATTTGTGACAAAGTGCCTCTGTGGTGTGACAATGAAAGTGCCATCAAGATTTCTCTCAACCCGGTGCAACACTTCAAGACGAAGCATATTGATATTCGGTATCACTTCATCTGGGATCACATTAGGCGAGGGGAGATCGAGCTCAACTATGTCAACACTCATGATAACCTTGCAGATATCTTCACGAAGCCTTTGGATGAAGCAAGATTTTGTGAGTTAAGGCATGAGCTAAATATCATTGATTCGAGCAATGTTGCTTGAACCCTTGCACACCCCACCATACTCAACTTGTTATCTTGTTTAGGTGTAGGCATGGACATAGGGGGAGTGTTGTTCTCTCAATGAACTCTCCCTCCCCCCATTATGCATAAATTGATCAACTCTTTCACATTAGCCATTTGTGATGGTACTTGTGCTTCAAAGACGAGTTTTGGTCATGGGCCCAAGGATAATTCTTCGTGGTGCCATACCAATTAACTCAAACATAGGTGGCTCCGGCCACCGCCCTCTCCTTGGAGAGGTTGTGTCTCGCGGTTGGTGCGTGTTGTCTTTCGCTCTCCCTTCTTCGTGCCGAGCTTGTGTTTGAGTTGCCTCATGTGTTAGCTCTTTGGTGTGTCCGTTCGCTTGAAGGTTGCATTGCAAAGGCCCTTTTCGTATCTGTTTTTGAAACTTGCATTTTCTTGGGTCTACGGTACTACCGTGGCTTACCACAGTACTACCATAGGAGCTGCACACAGTACTACCGCAACCAGCACGACAGTAATTTTTTACTACCACTGGAGGAGCGGTACTACCGCCCATGGTGCGGTACTTCCTCCCGGGCAGTACTACCGCGCAGTCGCGAGCGCGTGGGGGTTAAGAGCGGGCAAGGGGAGTTCCAACTCCCCCAAACCCATTCAACTCTTTTCCCCATGCCGTCTCTCTCTCCTACCCAAGAACGGCGCCGGAGAACCTCGCCGAATCTCCGTCTCCGGCCGCTCTCCTCGCATTTCGTCCGGTGGGATTGTTCCTCAGCACGTCCTCTTGCCATGGAACAAGGTTTCTCCGCAAATTCCTCTCTCTTTGGTTCGTTCTTTCGTCTCTAGGTTTTTGCGGAGATGCATGTTGTTCTTGAGATTTTAGGCTAAATCTTTGCAAGAGTAGGATGTAGGAGAGTAGTAATGCGTAGAGATGGTACTTGGTATGTTGCCCCGTGGTAGATTTGATCAACCGTAGTACCGCTCCGATGTCACGGTTGTGCTCAGATCTGTTTTGTGGTTCGGATCTGACCCCGTGCGGTACTATCGCACCTCCCGTGCGGTACTACCGCTCGTACGGTACTACTGCTCCTCAGGAGCGGTACTACCATGACTAGGAGCAGCACTAAAATTTTAGTTCCGCTCCAAGCCGCGGTACTACCTTGCCATCCTGGCGTGGTACTACCGTGCCATCCTGGCGTGGTACTATCGTGACTAGGAGTTGCACTAAAATTTTAGTCCCGCGCATCCGTGCGGTACTACCGCTGTTGTCAAATCTCACGTGTGGCAATTACCCAATGCTAGTTCTACTTGTTTCACCTGTTTTGCTGTGATCTTTACATTGATACTTCTCGTTTCTCTTGCGTGTTCTTGTGTCGTGTGTCATAGGTGGTGGCTCCGGTTCCAATGTCCGTCATTCGAACCCCGTTGGCGACATGGGCTCGAAGCGTCTACGCAATCAAGATGAAGCTCCAGAGGGCTCCAATGCCCCCAGCGCAGACCCAAGTCAACCGCAACCAAGTAGAAGGAGCCAGCAATGAGCATGGATGAGATGCCACTTGATGAGTTTGTCAATCGTAGGAAGATCAACCCCTAGGTGAATCCCCATGCAAACTTCAGAGGGAATGAGTTGTTCTGGACCAAGCAGCAGTATCTTATCTATCTGGATGTGATCAAGGCCAAGCAGAACCTCTATGTGGACACGCACTGGATTAACATGCATCATATGATGGAGGATAATCACCGCGCCTATTTTGGTGAGGCTTTGGACCTGGTGGAGCAGTTTGGGATTGAGGACTTGATCACGTTTCACCTGGACTTTGACCCTGAGATTGTGGCTCAGTTCTTTGCCTCAGTCCACTTCCACTCTGATGAGGAACGGACTTTGACATGGATGTCAAATGGACAACAGCTAACCGCCAAGTGGAAGGACTTCATGGATCTGCTACATGTTCGTGATGAGGGGCTCGACAAGCCCGTTGGTGTTCGCCCTCATGCCAACTCCGAGTCTGCTAACAAAGACAAGCTCCAGGCATACTATGTTGAGAAGAAGCTTCCCAGTGGCAAGAATACTTGGGTTCTGAACCCATTCCTTGACATCATGTATCATATCTTCCGCAACACCCTCTTCCCATGTATTGGTGACAAGGATAAGGTACATGCCTATCTCATGGATATGATGCTCATTTGTGAGGAGGCGCGTCGTGCTTAGACGCAACCACTTGATGTCTCACATATCATGTGGTGTGAGCTCCGGTTTGCGGTGTTCAACCGTAAGGTACCCATCTATGGTCCTTACCTGTTTCACCTGATCTTGAAGACTTGGGATAAGCTCTATCCCAATGTTGAGTTTGAGGCCCCCGACTGGACCCGTCACGAGCCCATCAAGCTCTGCGTCAAGCCTAAGTGGGATAACACCACTACCAGTGCTGAGGCAGCGGCTGCTCAGATGGATGTCGATGAGGATGAGATTGAGGAGGAGGAAGCGGATGAGGATAGCTCTGCTGGGTATGCTCCTCCCTCTACTGAGCCCTCATGGGCTAAGAAGCTGAAGGCCTTTTTCTGCATGCAAGCCAAGGGGCAATACAAGACTCATGTTGCTTCCAAGGAGAGTCACCGCCGCGACAAGAGGATCTTGACGACGTTTGGCGAGGACATATCTAGTGGGTCCGACAAGCACATCACTCCAGAGGCCGAATGGATGGCGAAGCAAGGTTACAAGTGGACTGATTCTGAGGAGGAGCACATCCCCACTGCTGAGACCGATGAGGAGCCTGACGAATGATCATTTCATCTTGAGCCACCACTTGTGTCGTAGGTGTCCTCTCTACCTGTTTGGTGTCTTGATGCCAAAGGGGGAGAGAGTGTAGGATATGCGAGTCATGTGTCATGTTTCGTCTTGTCGCTTTGTTTTTGTTTCGTTGAACCTCGTTTGTTTTGGTTTGGTTTGTGTTTGTGAGACCTTTCTATCATATGGTGTAAGACATATGCACTCTTGCGTACCTTATTGAGCCTATGCTATCTTGTGCCCGTTACTTTATGCTCATAGTTATTATCTTGTGTAGTGTTAGCTTTATCATTAGAAGATTTGCCTTGTCTATAAAATATAGGGGGAGTGTTGATCCTAGTATGTATGTCGTGCAGTCCAAAGCACTTCTCTAGTTAGCACACATCTAGGGGGAGCCCGTCTATCTTTTATAGATGTGGGGTTTGCCCATGTTCCTTTTTATCTCCCTTTGTGCAAATCCCGTATTGTCATCAATCCACCAAAAAGGGGGAGATTGTAAGGGCATATTTATCACTTAGTTGTTTTGGTGATTGATAACAATGCTTTTACGAACTAATTGTGTGCATGGAGTATTTTAGACATATCATGACTAGGCACAAGACAATTTGGTGCCCCTCAAAGACTATTGAAGACGGCGTTTCTCTACGTTCCTTTTCGGTGGATTTGAGTCGTAGGAAAGCCGTACTATTAAGAGGGGTCCGCTTTGGAAAGGTTTGGGTGGAATCATCACATACACGTCTACTCCTTTTGCACCACCTTTCCTTTGGATCTTTGGGGCATCCTCCGTCTCTCCTTGTCTATGCAAAATGAAGGTCTCCTAATGTTGCTGAACTGGGGCATGCGGTAGTACTGCTCCTCGGAGCGGTAGTACCGCAGGCCCTTGCAGTAGTACCGGCCTTTGGCACGGTAGTACCGCAAGTGCTCACGGTAGTACCGCACCTCGGGAGCGGTAGTACCATGGCCTCAGGCCAGGCGCTGCTGCTAGTGCCGTAGTAGGGGCGAATGTAATTTTTTACATCCGCGCCCTACGCGGTAGTACCGCTCCAGGTCTGCGGTAGTACCGTGTCAGATTTTTGCATGGACCAAAACTCACCGGAAGTAGTCACGGATGTATTTTTATATGTCCGTGCCTTCCCGTCCTAGTCCATTCCTGCCTTGCGGTAGTACCGCAAGGGGGTGCGCTAGTACCGTGCCAGCGGTTCTACCGCTCCTTGCCTTAGCGCTTCAGGACTGGTCTTAGGCCCTATCGCGGTAGCGGTAGTACCGCGGTTCGCTGTGGTAGTACCATGAGCCCTTGCGGTAGTACCGCTTGTTTGGTGCGGTAGTACCGCAGGTCGCGGGCTGGTTAAGTAGATAACGATTGGATTTACTCTTTCCCTATATAAGGGGTGTCTTATTCTCCGAGTTGACTACCTCTTCCACCTCCAAGCTCCATTGTTGCTCTAAGCTCCATTTTCGCCCGATCTCTCTCCCTAGCCGATCAAACTTGTTGATCTCCTAGGGATTGGTTGAGAAGGCTTAGATCTACACATCCACCAAGAGATATTTGATTCCCCCCACTAATCCCTCGCGGATCTTGTTACTCTTGGGTGTTTGAGCACACTAGACGGTTGAGGGCATCGCAGAGCCATACTCCATTGTGGTGAAGCTTCGTGGTGTTGTTGGGAGCCTCCAATTAAGTTGTGGAGATTGCCCCAACCTTGTTTGTAAAGGTTTGGTCGCCGCCTTCAAGGGCACCAATAGTGGAATCACGGCATCTCGCATTGTGTGAGGGCGTGAGGAGAATACAGTGGCCCTAGTGGCTTCTTTGGGAGCATTGTGCCTCCACACCGCTCCAACGGAGACGTACTTCCTCTCAAAGGGAAGGAACTTCGGTAACACATCCTCGTCTTCACCGACTCCACTCTTGGTTATCTCATCCCTTTACTCGTGCAAGCTTATCTTGTGTTACTTCCCTTGCTTGCTTGTTTACTTATTGTTGTTCCATCATATAGGTTGCTCACCTAGTTGCATATCTAGAAAACCTACTTTGATGCAAAGTTTAAATTGGTAAAGAAAAGCTAAAAATTGTTAGTTGCCTATTCACCCCCCTCTAGTCAACTACATCGATCCTTTCAGAAGGGTTCAAACAAAGTAATAGCATGATAGAAGTGCAACTACGAAGTGATATGGATATGCCAATGATGCTCACCAAGATCATCTTGAAGCTGGGTATGAACTTCTCAATTCTCGATCCTGTGATGCACTGCGAGGAATCTTTGTATCCTATTTGCATCGTGCTCTAGCTCAACAGGATCCCCATTGGTGATGTCCCTGTTGGAAATATGCCCTAAAGGCAATAATAAAGTGGTTATTATTATATTTCCTTGTTCATGATAATCATTTATTATCCATGCTATAATTTTATTGACTGGAAACTCAAATACATGTGTGGATACACAGACAACAACATGTCCCTAGTGAGCCTCTATCGGACTAGCTCATTGATCAAAGATGGCTATGGTTTCCCAGTCATAGACATGAGTTGTCATTTGATAACGGGATCACATCATTAGGAGTATGATGTGATGGACAAGACCCAAACTATAAACGTAGCATATGATTGTATCAAGTTTATTGCTATCGTTTTCTGCATGTCAAGTATCTGTTCCTATGACCATGAGATCATGCAACTCACTGACACCGGAGGAATACCTTGTGTGTATCAAATTGCAATGTAACTGGGTGACTATAAAGGTGCTTTACAGGTATATCCGAGGGTGTATGTTGAGTTGGCATGGATCAAGACTGGGATTTGTCACTCCGTATGACGGAGAGGTATCTCAGGGCCCACTCGGTAATACATCATCACAATGAGCTTGCAAGCAATGTGACTAATGGGTTAGCCATGGGATATTGTATTACGCAACGAGTAAAGAGACTTCCGGGTAATGAGATTGAACTGGTATGGAGATAATGACGATCGAATCTAGGGCAAGTAACATACCGATGGACAAAGGGAACCACATACAGGATTATGTGAATCCTTGACACTAAGGTTCGACCGATAAAGATCTTCATATAATATGTAAGAGCTAATATGACCATCCAGGTCCCGCTATTGGTTATTGATCATAGAGGTGTCTCGGTCATGTCTTCATAGTTCTCGAACCCACAGGGTCTACACACTTAATGTTTGGTGATGATATAAGTATAGTGGAGTTGTTATGGTGGTGATCGAAGGTTACTCGGAGTACCGGATGAGATCTCGGACATGACGAGGAACTCTGAAGTGGTTCAGAGGTGAAGATTGATATATAGGATGAAGGGTATCGGAGTATGGAAGTGTTCCGGGGGGTACCGGGTTATTGTCGGAAGGCCAAAAGGAGTTTTGGGGGCCCCAGCAAGTGTTGGGGGGCGTGGGCCAAGGGAAGGGGGCACACCAGCCCATAAGGGGCTGGCCGCACCCCCCTTAGCCATCCCACTCGGCCAAGGGATGGGGAAGCCCACCTAGGGCCGACGCCCCACTTGGCTTGGGGGGCAAGCCACCCTAGGGTTTCACTAGGGGTGCCCCCATCTGTGGTAGCCGACGCCCCCTAGGGGAAACCCTAGGGCACCCACCCCTCCTCCCTTCCCCCTATATATAGAGGGGTAGAGGGAGGGCATCCGCACCCATTCCTGCCACGGTGGTGCCCTTCCTCTCCCTCGTAGTCCTTCTTCTCCGCGAGGCTTGGCAAAGCCCTGCTGAGATTTCTCCACCACAACTACCGCCATGCCGTCGTGCTGCCGGAGGACTCGAGCTACTAGTTCACCATCACTCGCTGGATCGAGGAGGTGAAGGCGTCATCAAGCCGTACTTATGTTGAACGGGGAGGTGTCGTCCGTTCGGCACTTCATCGGGAGTTCGTGGACGGATCGTGATTGGATCGCGAAGATGTTCAACTTCATCAACTGCGTTTTGATACGTCTCCAATGTATCTATAATTTTTGATTGTTCCATGCTATTATATTATCTGTTTTGGATGTTTAATGGGCTTTAATTTACCTTTTTATATTATTTTTGGGACTAACCTACTAACCAAAGGCCCAGTGCAAATTGCTGTTTTTTTTGCCTATTTCAGTGTTTCACAGAAAAGGAATATCAAACGGAATGAAACCTTCGAGGGAGTTACTTTTGGAACAAACGTGATCCAGGAGACATGGAGTGGACGTCAAGAAAGAAGTGAGGAGCCCACGAGGCAGGAGGGCGCGCCCAGGGGGGTAGGCGCGCCCCCACCCTCATGGGCCCCTCGAAGCTCCACCGACGTACTTCTTCCTCCTATATATACCCATATACCCCGAAAACATCCAGGAGCAACACGAAACCCTATTTCCACCGTCGTAACCTTCTGTACCTGTGAGATCCCATCTTGGGGCCTTTTCCGACACTCCGCCAGAGGGGGAATTGATCAAGGAGGGCTTCTACATCAACACCATAGCCTCTCCGATGATATGTGAGTAGTTTACCATAGACCTTCGGGTCCATAGTTATTAGCTAGATGGCTTCTTCTCTCTCTTTGGATCTCAATACAAAGTTCTCCTCGATTCTCTTGGAGATCTATTCGATGTAATTCTTATTGCAGTGTGTTTGTCGAGATCCGATGAATTGTGGGTTTATGATCAAGATTATCTATGAACAATATTTGATTCTTCTCTAAAATCTTTTATGCATGATTTAAATATCTTTGCAAGTCTCTTCGAATTATCAGTTTGGTTTGGCCTATGATATGTCTCCAACGTATCTATAATTTTTGATTGCTCCATGCTATATTATCTACTGTTTTAGACTATATTGGGCTTTATTTTCCACTTTTATATTATTTTTGGGACTAACCTATTAACCGGAGGCCCAACCCAGAATTGCTGTTTTTGCCTATTTCAGTGTTTTAGAGAAACAGAATATCAAACGGAGTCCAAACGGAATGAAACTTCAGAAACATGATTTTCTCATCAGATAAGATCCAGGAGACTTGGACCCTCCGTCAAGAAAGCCACGAGGCGGCCACGAGGGTGGAGGGCGCGCCCCCTGCCTCGTGGGCCCCTCGAAGCTCCACCGACGTACTTCTTCCTCCTATATATACCTACGTACCCCCAAATGATCAGGGACGGAGCCAAAAATCTAATTCCATCGCCACAACTTTCTGTATCCACGAGATCCCATCTTGGGGCCTGTTTCGGAGCTCCGCCGGAGGGGGCATCGATCACGGAGGGCTTCTACATCATCATCGAAGCCCCTCCGATGAAGTGTGAGTAGTTTACTTCAGACCTATGGGTCCATAGTTAGTAGCTAGATGGCTTCTTCTCTCTTTTTGGATCTCAATACAATGTTCTCCCCCTCTCTCGTGGAGATCTATTCAATGTAATCTTCTTTTTGCGGTGTGTTTGTTGAGTCCGATGAATTGTGGTTTTATGATCAAGTCTACCTATGAATAATATTTGAATCTTCTCTGAATTCTTTTATGTATGATTGGTTATCTTTGCAAGTCTCTTCGAATTATCAGTTTGGTTTGGCCTACTAGATTGGTTTTTCTTTCCATGGGAGAAGTGCTTAGCTTTGGGTTTGATCTTGCGGTGTCCTTTCCCAGTGACAGAAGGGGCAGCAAGGCACGTATTGTATTGTTGCCATCGAGGATAACAATATGGGTTTTTTTATCATATTGCATGAAACTATCCCTCTACATCATGTCATCTTGCTTAAGGCGTTACTCTGTTTTTAACTTAATACTCTAGATGCATGCTGGATAGCGGTCGACGAGTGGAGTAATAGTAGTAGATGCAGGCAGGAGTAGGTCTACTTGTCTCGGACGTGATGCCTATATACATGACCATACCTAGATATTCTCATAACTATGCTCAATTCCATCAATTGCTCAACAGTAATTTGTTCACCCACCGTAGAATACTTATGCTCTTGAGAGAAGCCACTAGTGAAACCTATGTCCCCCGGGTCTTTTTCTCATCATATCAATCTCCATCACTTTATTATTGCTTTGCTTTTACTTTGCTTTTACTTTTTACTTTGCATCTCTATACCAAAAATACCAAAAATATTATTTATCATCTCTACCAGATCTCACTTTCGTAAGTGACGTGAAGGGATTGACAACCCCTAAGCGCATTGGTTGCGTTGAGCTATTGTTTTTGTGTAGGTACGAGGGACTCGCGCATAGCCTCCTACTGGATTGATACCTTGGTTCTCAAAAACTGAGGGAAATACTTACGCTACTTTACTGCATCATCCTCTCCTCTTCGGGGAAATCCAATGCAGTGCTCAAGAGGTAGCAAGAAGAATTTCTAGCGCCGTTGCCGGGGAGGTTCGCGCAAGTCAAGATTTGAGTCCCGACAACGAGCCATTTCTGGCGCCGTTGCCGGGGAGTCTGCGCAAAAGTCAACATACCAAGTACCCATCACAATCCCTATCTCCCGCATTACATTATTTGCCATTTGCCTCTCGTTTTCCTCTCCCCCACTTCACCCTTGCCGTTTTATTTGCCCTCTCTCTCTATCCTCCCTCTCTATTTGCCTCTTTTTTGCCCGTTTGCTTTTTGTTTGCTCGTGTGTTGAATTGCTTGTTTGTCACGATGGCTCAAGATAATACTAAATTGTGTCACTTCACCAATACCAACAACAATGATTTCCTTAGCACTCCGATTGCTCCTCTTACCGATGCCGAATCTTGTGAAATTAATACTGCTTTGTTGAATCTTGTCATGAAAGATCCGTTCTCCGGACTTCCTAGTGAAGATGCAGCTACCCATCTTAATAGTTTCGTTGATTTGTGTGACATGCAAAAGAAGAAAGATGTCGATAATGATATTGTTAAATTGAAGCTATTTCCTTTTTCGCTTAGAGATCGTGCTAAAGCTTGGTTTTCGTCTTTGCCTAAAAATAGTATCGATTCATGGAACAAGTGCAAAGATGCTTTTATCTCTAAGTATTTTCATCCCACTAAGATCATCTCTCTTAGAAATGATATTATGAATTTTAAGAACATGTTGCACAAGCTTGGGAGAGAATGAAATTAATGATACGTAATTGCCCTACTCATGGTTTAAATTTGTGGATGATTATACAAAAAATTTATGCCGGACTGAATTTTGCTTCTAGAAATCTTTTAGATTCGTCCGCGGTAGGCACTTTTATGGAAATCACTTTAGGAGAAGCTACTAAACTCCTAGATAATATTATGGTTAATTATTCTCAATGGCATACTGAAAGATCTACTAAAAAGGTGCATGTGATAGAAGAAATTAATGTTTTGAGTGGAAAGATGGATGAACTTATGAAATTATTTGCTAATAAGAATGTTTCTTCTAATCCTAATGATGTGCCCTTGTCTACTTTGATTGAGAATAATAATGAATCTATGGATGTGAGTTTTGTTGGTAGGAACAATTTTGGTAACAATGCGTATAGAGGAAATTTCAACCCTAGGCCTTATCCTAGTAATCCCTCTAATAATTATGGTAATTCCTACAACAATTCTTAGGAAATTATAATAAGATGCCCTCTGATTTTGAATCTAATATTAAAGAATTTATTTCTTCGCAAAAGAATTTTAATGCTATGATTGAAGAAAAATTGCTTAAGATTGATGATTTGGCTAGGAACGTTGATAGAATTTCTCTTGATGTTGATTCTTTGAAACTTAGATCTATTCCACCTAAGCATGATATCAATGAGTCTCTCAAAGCCATGAGAATTTCCATTGATGAGTGCAAGGAAAGAACCGCTAGGACGCGTGCTATGAAAGATGCCTTTATTAAAGCGTGTTCTTCTAGTTCCTATGAGAATAAAGATGAAGATCTAAAAGTTATTGATGTGTCCCTATTAAATCTTTGTTTTGCAATATGAATCTTGATAATGATGGGACTTAATATGATCCACCTTCACCTAGAAGGCGTTCTAAGAATTTGGAATTTGTTGATCTTGATGGTGAAATTGATAAAAGTGGGATTAAAATAAATAAAACCCTAGATGATGCTGAACCCACTATATTAGATTTCAAGGAATTTAATTATGAAAATTTCTCTTTTATTGATTGTATTTCCTTGTTGCAATCCGTGCTAAATTCTCCTCATGCTTATAGTCAAAATAAAGCCTTTACCGAACATATCGTTGATGCCTTGATGCAATCTTATGAAGAAAAACTTGAGTTGAAAGTTTCTATCCCTAGAAAACTTTATGATGAGTGGGAACCTACTATTAAAATTAAAATTAAATATTATGATTTTTATGCTTTGTGTGATTTGGGTGCTAGTGTCTCTACTATTCCCAAAACTTTGTGTGATTTGCAAGATTTCCGTAATTTTGATGATTGCTCTCTAAACTTACATCTTGCGGATTCCACTATTAAGAAACCTATGGGAATAATTAATGATGTTCTTATTGTTTCAAATAGGAATTATGTGCCCGTAGATTTTATCGTTCTTGATGTAGATTGCAATCCTTCTTGCCCTATTATTCTCGGTAGACCTTTCCTTAGAACGGTTGGTGCAATTATTGATATGAAGGAAGGGAATATTAGATTCCAATTTCCATTAAAAAGGGCATGGAACACTTCCCTATGAAGAAAATAAAATTACCATATGAATCTATCATGAGAGCCACTTATGGATTGCCTACCAAAGATGGCAATACCTAGATCTATTCTTACTTGTTATGCCTAGCTAGGGGCGTTAAACGATAGCGCTTGTTGGGAGGCAACCCAATTTTGTTTTTATTCCTTGCTTTTTGCTCCTGTTTAGTAATAAATAAATTATTTAGCCTCTGTTTTGTTTGTGTTTTTTTGTGTTTAATTAGTGTTTGTGCCAAGTAGAACCGTTGGGAAGACTTGGGGAAAGTCTTGTTGAGCTTGCTGTAAAAAACAGAAACTTTAGCGCTCACGAGAACTTCTGTAATTTTTATTTGGAAAGTGATATTTAGTTAATTATTTTTTAAGATGATTAATAGACAAATTCCTCACGTCTGGAAATTTATTTTAGAATTTTTGGGGTTCCAAATCTTGCGCTAGCTACAGATTACTACAGACTGTTCTGTTTTTGATAGATTCTGTTTTTCGTGTGTTGTTTGCTTATTTCGATGAATCTATGGCTAGTAAAATCTATACCTAGTATTAAAGGGAATAGGTATTCTTGGTTTGGTTTAGTCCTTTTCGTTCGGTTTGCACACGCTAAGCGATCTGGCCCAGGTACTTGTATGTTGATGGGCCTTTTATGGACTTTCATAGAGACCGTGAAAAATAATTGGATCAAAATAAATCGAGATTGTTGGAATTAAACACAGGACCTCCTGTGTAGCTCTTCGATGTAACAACCAACAACCTATGCGCCTTTCACACTTACTAATCTAACTCGCTATAAATATACAAGTGGCAGTCATCATGTTCATCATGTTTAGGGTGAGCTAATTAAGCAAATGAGCTTATAAAGGAGGATTGTGGGCTTAAATAGAATATTTAAACGAATGTGCCTAATTAAAGAAAGGATTATGGATAAACCGGTGGAATAACTAAAAGAAAGATTGTGATCTCAATAAATTCTACATGAAGGATTTGAGGCAAAAAAGTAGGATAATTAAAATTTAAAATGAAGGATCTGTAGGCTTCAATGTGTTGGAGCTACTAAATTAGAAAAGTAAGGATTTGGTTTCCGACTAAAACGGGTAAGGACGCCATGGTAATTAACGAAATAATTATACTTAAATGCCATTAAAAAGGATTATACTTAGATGGAAATAGTGGGAGATTATGCCCAGCAAAGAAAATATGAACACGGCTAAATTGCAACGTATTTTTTATGTTCATTTTGTAGAAGGATGCCAGCATGTTCTTCATAGTGAATCCGGTGCTGCGGGACATTATGCTTGCACAAAACATCAATTTTTCCCGTTGCAACGCACGGGCATATGTGCTAGTAGTTTATAATCCATAGAGAAGTTGGAATACAGTAGGTTTAACACCAATATAAATAAAGAATGAGTTCATTACAGTACCTTGAAGTGGTCTTTTGTTTTATTTTGCTAATGGAGCTCACGAGATTTTCTACTTTAAGTTTTGTGTTGTGAAGTTTTCAAGTTTTAGGTGAAGATTTGATGGATTATGAAACAAGGAGTGGCAAGAGCCTAAGCTTGGGGATGCCCATGGCACCCCCAAGATAATCTAAGGACACCTAAAAGCCAAAGCTTGGGGATGCCCCCGGAAGGCATCCCCTCTTTCGTCTACTTCTATTGGTAACTTTACTTGGAGCTATATTTTTATTCACCACATGATATGTGTTTTGCTTGGAGTGTCTTTTATGATTTGAGTCTTTGATTGTTAGTCTACCACAATCATCCTTGCTGTACACACCTTTTGAGAGAGCCATACATGATTTGGAATTTTATAGAATACTCTATGTGCTTCACTTAAATCTTTTGAGCTTTATAGTTTTGCTCACGGTGGTGGATTTGTTTTATAGAAACTACTGATCTCTCATGCTTCACTTAGATTATTTTGAGAGTCTTAATAGCATGGTAATTTGCTTAAAATCCTAATATGCTTGGTATGCAAGATTGATAATAAAACTTTCTTATGAGTGTGTTGAATACTAAGAAAAGTTTGATGCTTGATGATTGTTTTGAGATATGGAGGTAATAATATCAAAGTCATGCTATTGAGTAGTTGTGAAATTGAGAAATACTTGTGTTGAAGTTTGCAAGTCCCGTAGCATGCACGTATGGTAAACGTTATGCAACAAATTTGAAACATGAGGTGTTATTTGATTGTCTTCCTTATGAGTGGCGGTCGGGGACGAGCGATGGTCTTTTCCTACCAATCTATCCCCCTAGGAGCATGCGCGTAGTGCCGAGGTTTTTGATGACTTGTAGATTTTTGCAATAAGTATGTGAGTTCTTTATGACTAATGTTGAGTCCATGGATTATACGCACTCTCACCCTTCCATCCTTGCTAGCCTCTTCGGTACCGTGCATTGCCCTTTCTCACATTGAGAGTTGGCGCAAACTTCGCCGGTGCATCCAAACCCCGTGATATGATACGCTCTTTCACACATAAACCTCCTTATATCTTCCTCAAAACAGCCACCATACCTACCTATTATGGCATTTCCATAGCCATTCCGAGATATATTGCCATGCAACTTTCCATCATTCCGTTCATCATGACACATTCATCATTGTCATATTGCTTAGCATGATCATGTAGTTTACATAGTATTTGTGGCAAAGCCACCATTCATAATTCTTTCATACATGTCACTCTTGGTTCATTGCATATCCCGGTACACCGCCGGAGGCATTCATATAGAGTCATCTTTGTTCTAGTATCGAGTTGTAATCATTGAGTTGTAAATAAATAGAAGTATGATGATCATCATTGTTAGAGCATTGTCCCAAGTGAGGAATAAAAAGAAGAAAGGCCATAAAAAAAGAGAAGGCCCAAAAAAGAGAAAGGCCATAAAAAAGGAAAAGACCCAAAAATGAGAGAAAAAGAGAGAAGGGACAATGTTACTATCCTTTTACCACACTTGTGCTTCAAAGTAGCACCATGATCTTCATAGTAGAGAGTCTCTCATGTTATCAGTTTCATATACTAGTGGGAATTTTCATTATAGAACTTGGCTTGTATATTCCAACAATGGGCCTCCTCAAGTGCCCTAGGTCTTCGTGAGCAAGCAAGTTGGATGCACACCCACTAGTTTCTTTTGTTAAGCTTTCATACATTTATAGCTCTAGTGCATCCGTTGCATGGCAATCCCTACTCCTTGCATTAACATCAATCGGTGGGCATCTCCATAGCCCATTGATTAGCCTCGTTGATGTGAGACTTTCTCCTTTTTTGTCTTCTCCACATAACCCCCTCATTATATTCTATTCCACCCATAGTGCTATGTCCATGGCTCGCGCTCATATATTGCGTGAAAGTTTATAGGTTTGAGATTACTAAAGTATGAAACAATTGCTTGGCTTGTCATCGGGGTTGTGCATGATGAGAGCATTCTTGTGTGACGAAAATGAAACATGACTAAACTATATGATTTTGTAGGGATGAACTTTCTTTGGCCATGTTATTTTGAGAAGCCATAATTGCTTAGTTAGTATGCTTGAAGTATTATCATTTTTATGTCAATATGAACTTTTGTATTGAATCTTTCAGATCTCAATATTCATACCACAATTAAGAAGAATTACATTAAAATTATGCCAAGTAGCACTCCGCATCAAAAATTCTCTTTTTATCATTTACCTACTCGAGGACGAGCAGGAATTAAGCTTGGGGATGCTTGATACGTCTCCAACGTATCAATAATTTTTGGTTGCTCCATGCTATATTATCTACTGTTTTGGACTATATTGGGCTTTATTTTCCACTTTTATATTATTTTTGGGACTAACATATTAACCGGAGGCCCAACCCAGAATTGCTGTTTTTTTGCCTATTTCAGTGTTTCGGAGCAACAGAATATCAAACGGAGTCCAAACGGAATGAAACCTGCAGAAACGTGATTTTCTCATCAGATAAGATCTAGGAGACTTGGACCCTCCATCAAGAAAGCCACGAGGGTGGAGGGAGCGCCCCCTAGGGCGCGCCCCCTGCCTCGTGGGCCCCTCGAAGCTCCACCGACATACTTCTTCCTCCTATATATACCTACGTACCCCCAAACGATCGGGGACGGAGCCAAAAACCTAATTCCACCGCCGCAACTTTCTGTATCCACGAGATCCCATCTTGGGGCCTGTTCCAGAGCTCCGCCGGAGGGGGCATCGATCACGGAGGGCTTCTACATCATCATCCAAACCCCTCCGATGAAGTGTGAGTAGTTTACTTCAGGCCTACGGGTCCATAGTTAGTAGCTAGATGGCTTCTTCTCTCTTTTTGGATCTCAATACAATGTTCTCCCCCTCTCTCGTGGAGATCTATTCGATGTAATCTTCTTTTTGCGGTGTGTTTGTTGAGATCGATGAATTGTGGGTTTATGATCAAGTCTATCTATGAATAATATTTGAATCTTCTCTGAATTCTTTTATGTATGATTGGTTATCTTTGCAAGTCTCTTTGAATTATCAGTTTGGTTTGGCCTACTAGATTGGTTTTTCTTTCCATGGGAGAAGTGCTTAGCTTTGGGTTCGATCTTGTGGTGTCCTTTCCGAGTGACAGAAGGGGCAGCAAGGCACGTATTGTATTGTTGCCATCGAGGATAACAAGATGGGATTTTTATCATATTGCATGAAACTATCCCTCTACATCATGTCATCTTGCTTAAGGCGTTACTCTGTTTTTAACTTAATACTCTAGATGCATGCTGGATAGCGGTCGATGAGTGGAGTAATAGTAGTAGATGCAGGCAGGAGTCGGTCTACTTGTCTCAGACGTGATGCCTATATACATGATCATACCTAGATATTCTCATAACTATGTCAATTCTGTCAATTGCTCAATAGTAATTTGTTCACCCACCGTAGAATACTTATGCTCTTGAGAGAAGCCACTAGTGAAACCTATGGCCCCTGGGTCTCTTTCTCATCATATCAATCTCCATCACTTTATTATTGCTTTGCTTTTTACTTTTTACTTTGCATCTCTATACCAAAAATACCAAAAATATTATTTATCATCTCTATCAGATCTCACTTTCGTAAGTGACCGTGAAGGGATTGACAACCCTTAAGCACATTGGTTGTGTTGAGCTATTGTTTTTGTGTAGGTACGAGGGACTTGCGCGTAGCCTCCTACCGGATTGATACCTTGGTTCTCAAAAACTGAGGGAAATACTTACGCTACTTTGCTACATCATCCTCTCCTCTTTGGGGAAATCCAACGCAGTGCTCAAGAGGTAGCAGCCTACAAGATTGGTTTTTCTTGCAATGGGAGAAGTGCTTAGCTTTGGGTTCAATCTTGCGGTGTTCTTTCCCAGTGACAGCAGGGGCAACAAGGCACATATTGTATTGTTGCCGTCGAGGATAAAAATATGGGGTTTATATCATATTGCTTGAGTTTATCTCTCTACAACATGTCATCTTGCCTAATGCATTACTTTGTTCTTATGAACTTAATACTCTAGATGCATGCTGGATAGCGGTCGATGTGTGGAGTAATAATAGTAGATGCAGAATCGTTTCGGTCTACTTGTCGCGGACGTGATGACTATATACATGATCATGCCTAGATATTCTCGTAATTATTCGCTTTTCTATCAATTACTCGGCAGTAATTTGTTCACCCACCGTAGAATTTGCTATCTTGAGAGAAGCCACTAGTGAAACCTATGGCCCCCGGGTCTATCTTCCATCATAATATTTTCATATCCACTTGCTATTTCTATTACCGTTTATTTTGCAATCTATATCATAAAAATACAAAAAATATTTATCTTATTATCTCTATCAGATCTCACTTTCATAAGTGATCGTGAAGGGATTGACAACCCCTTTACCGCGTTGGTTGCGAGGTTCTTGTTTGTTTGTGCAGGTACTAGGTGACTTGCTTGTTACCTCCTACTGGATTGATACCTTGGTTCTCAAAAACTCAGGGAAATACTTATGCTACTGTGCTGCATCACCTTTCCTCTTCAAGGGAAAATCAACGCATGCTCAAGAGGTAGCAAGAAGGATTTCTGGCGCTGTTGCCAGGGAGGTTGCACCAAGTCAAGTCAAGATTTGATCTCCCAGCAACTAGCCATTTCTGGCACCGTTGCCGGGGAGGTTGCATCAAGTCAAGATATACCAAGTACCCATCACAAACTCTTATCCCTCACATTACATTATTTGCCATTTGCCTCTCGTTTTCCTCTCCCCCACTTCACCCTTGCCGTTTTATTCGCCCTCTTTTCCGCTAGTCTCTTTTCCGTTCGTATCTTTTCGCTTGCTTCTTGTGTATCCGTGTGTTAGGTCGTTGGTTTTTCTATTATGGCTAGCCCTTCTATCATCGTTAGTACTCCCGATCATGAAGTTCTTAATTTTAAACAAAGGGAGGGAGAAAATTTAAAAGATGCTTGGTATAGAATTTGCAATGCTCTGTCAGGACCCCGACTCAATGCCACATCGATCTAGCATGTAACACCTCATATCACTTTGCGGCCTCACGCACGGTATTCCCACGGGTGTCGCCTTACCTTAGCCCGGGACCGTTTGCGCCTTTTGGCGCACGTATATGACAGTGTCGCTAGCATCCATATGATAAGGAGCCCGGGCTGACATGGCTAGTCGTAAACCCAAAGTGGTACAGACTTACAGGGACAGGCATCCATGACCCAGCGTCGAACGTGTCGGTCATCAGCGAGTGAATCCAGGCTGTAGCACTGGGCTAGCAGGACTCCGGTGAACCGGGCTGTAGCAGGCTAACAGGACTCCGGTATTCATCGCGTGACATTTCCCCGAAGGGACAGACACAGGAACGAAGAAGGACACATGCCGGCCAGCCTAAGTGTTCCGGAGCAGTAGCAAGCTACCATGGCTCGGTGGAAACACTAGGAGACATTTCCCGGTAAGAGAGGCTACTAAAGATAAACAACTAGATGGTCAGATCCCACACATACCAAGCATTTCAATAACATACACACAATATGCTCGATATGTGCAAATACAACATGGCATCACAACATGACTCTACGACTCAAGTATTTTACTCATTAGGCTCCGAGGAGCAAGATATTACAAACATGGGTCTCATGACCCAACAATCAGAGCATACAAGTCAAAACACAAGCGGAAGCTATCATGTCTGAGTACAGACATCTATAAATGAAAAAGGCTGAGAAGCCTGACTATCTATTAGATCCTGCCGGGGCACAAGATCGTAGCTGAGGTATCAAGCTAAACGTCGAAGTCCACGTGGAACTACTAGTGAGACTGAAGTCTCTCTGCAAAAACATAAAATAGGCAAACGTGAGTACAAATGTACCCAGCAAGACTTACATCAGAACTAACTACATATGCATCATTTTCAACAAGGGGATGGTGGGGTTTAACTGCAGCAAGCCAGCTTTGACTCGATGGCTATCCTGAACTACGACTGCAATGTAACTCTTTTGAGGTGGCGCACACGAGTCCACATATTCACCAACCAATACACCACTATGGATCCGCTCCCGTCTCCCTACGAGAACGCCATCCATAGCACTCACGCTTATCTTGCGTATTTTAGAGTATCCACTTTCACTTGTCTATGAACTGATATAAGCAATCCAGAAGTCCTTTTCCGCGGACACGGCTATTCGAATAGATGATATTAACCCTGCAGGGGTGTACTTCTTCATACATGTTTCCACCACTTAGCGTCTGCACACGACATGTGCTCGGCAGACTTCAAGCGAAAGCCGACGTGGGTGTAGACCACGACCTACCTAAACACTCAAGTCTCTAGTCCAGGTTTATCGCCTATTCGGGTTCCATCCATGAGGAGATCCGGCCGGAGTTTCGCTCACAGCCCCAAACGATGTGAACAGGGTTCCGTGACACCAAACGGGCGCCCGGTATACCCGGCCACGTGCCTACCGCATCACAGCCCACCCCTACGGTCAGCGCTGTCCACGGCCTCCAGCATACTACAAACACCAGAAACTACTTGCAACTCCTGGACAGAGGACAAGGGTGAATAAGAAGTCGAGCGGGGTCATATTTCAGGGCCCAATGTATGGTAGTAGCTGAATCATGGATCACAAACACAGAACTCAGTTCCTAAGGATGGCTTCAATGAGACAACCCACCATGTACTCCTACATGGCCTCTCACCGCTACCTTTACCAAATCGTGGTCACCACTTAGCTCACACACAGTAGGACATGTTCACACACCTCTGATTCATCCCCGATGAACCAGACCTGACTCAACTCTAAGCAATAGCAGGCATGACAAACAAACATGAATGAGTAGGCACATCAGGGCTCAAACAACTCCTACTCATGCTAGTGGGTTTCATCTATTTACTGTGGCAATGACAGGTCATGCAAAGGATAAAGGGGGTTCAGCTACCGCAGCAAGTAACAGATGAATCGGTGTTGTCCTAATGCAGTAAAAGAGAGCAGGAGCGAGAGAGTAGGATTGTATCGGAATGAACAAGGGGGTTTTGCTTGCCTGGCACTTCTGAAGATAACATTGAGTCTTCATCAGTGTCAACGATCACATCATCGGTATCACGTCTATCGAGAGGGGACAATTACCGGCAACATAGAAGGGAACACAATCAATGCAATGCACAATATGATGCATGATCATGACATGGCAAAATGAATGTGTTTTGAGCTAATGCATCTAGCAACAAGTTAAATGGGGTTGGTTTGAATACAAGATTCAAATTCAAACTCCATATGTGATTATTCAAATGCCATTTAATTGATTTGTGCTAAACAGCAGCTATAAGTTGTTCTAACATGCATGAAAATGGTACAGATGGATTCCTTGAATTTTTCTGATAATTTTTCATATATAATTTATTTAATTTGGAGTTACGGTTGAATTTCTATGATTTAATGAAGTTTTAGCTATTTCTGGAATTTCCTGATTATTATAAAATAAACTAAATTCCAGAAAAGGAATATGGCGTCAGCATGACCTCACCCTGACGTCATCAGGTCAACAGGGCGGTCCAGGTCAAACCTGACGTGTGGGGTCCACACGTCAGTGACACGGGTTAAACAGGGGGGTTTAGTTTAGCTTAATTAAAGATTAGGGCACTAGGGCCCACATGTCAGTGTCAGCAGGAGGTAATTAAATTAAAATAAACTAAACTAATTAACAGGGGGGGCTGGCCCCACCTGTCATCGACCCAGGGGGGTCAAACCCCTGGTCAGCAGGGCCTAACCCGCCGGCGGCTTGACGCCGGCGAGGCCGAGACGGCGGAGACCTTCGGGTTTCTTGCTCTGGCGTCCAAACGCCGCGCGGAGAGGCTCTGTGGGTTCCTAGCGCTCGTGCGCATCCGGAGAAGGCGACGGAAGGACGCGGGGTGGTCAGCGCTCGCCGGAGCGGGGCTTGCGGCGGCGGCCGGAGCTTCGGGTTCGAGCGGTTAGGCGCTATGGCGCGTTTCACGAAGAGCTGGTGGGATCTGCGGCTTCCTGAGGAAACGCTGAGCACGCCTACATGCTCTGGTGCGACGTGCGGGGGTTGCAACCACGGCGGCGACATGGCCGACGGCGGGGAGCGCTCGGCTCCGGTGGTTGATGCGGCTAGGGGGCGAATTAGGCAACGAGGCATGGGGGAAACGATGCAGCGGCTCACCGCGGTTCTTCTGGTGCTGCTGGCGAGGCAGGGGAGGCACGGGGTCCGGCGAATCGACGGCGGGGATCACCGGCACCCGAGGTCGGAAACGGCGGCGTTGGAGATGCAGCAGAGCTTCTGGCGCCGCGTGACTCGATGGAGAGGACGACGACGTCGTGGCGGAGCTCGGGGTCACGTCGGAGAGGTGGGGCAGTGGCTGTGGGTGCGGGGTTACGGCAGCGCGTCCATGGAGGCTTCGGCCATGGCGGGGAACGGGCGAGGAGAGGCGTAGGGGGGCGAATGGGGTGTCGGCGAGGTCGGGGCGACGACCAGGAGACGATCCACGCGGCGCAACGGCGACCAGGGCGATGCAGAGGGGCTGGGTGGTGCGTGGCGAGCTCGGGCGCACCATGCTCACCTCCCTGCCTGCTCTGGCAAGGGGAAGCAGCTGGCTGGCACGGGCCAGCACAATGCTGGGCCGGCCAGTGGGTTGCCAGGTAAGTGGCCAGGTAAAACTCTCTCTCTCTCTCTTTCTGTTTTAATTCTGTTTTCTATTTTGCAGGTTTGTTTTGAATTTGGTTTTGAAACCAATTCAATTTATTTTGCTTCTGACAATATTTTTAGGAGCTAAAAGAATTAAAACAATGCTCCACAAAAATATTTCAGAATTATTGGACCTATATTTATTTAACAGTAGATATAAGTCCAATTCAAATAGCTATTGATTTAATTCAAATACCCAAAATAAATGTTTCTGAGATACCGAAAATATTGGTTTGGATTTTACCTCTTGCCAATATTTCCAGAGGATAACAAGAACATTTTCTTGGACTTATTTGAAGCAATTTTTATCTTGATCATTTTTTAAAGGATTCTGAGGCTTTGAAAATTCCTCAATTCAAATTTCATTTGAATTTAAACATGATGCAGCAACCAAGCTAGTCCAAGGCCAGGGTAAAGCTAGGGATGTGACAACTCACCCCCACTAAACAAAAATCTCGTCTCGAGATTCAAGCGTAGGGTAAGGTGAAGGGTAATGCAGACTAATATACTCTTCACGATCCAGGTTGCACTTCATAGGAACGTTGATTCGATCACCATCTTTGTCTTGTCGTCTTGTTCTGAGAACTCCAACTAACATGACAACGAGAGGAAAGGAAAGACCCTAGAAGAATCGTTCTTCTCGAAGGTTGAACAACT
The DNA here is from genome assembly GCF_002162155.2 of Triticum dicoccoides. NCBI lineage: Eukaryota > Viridiplantae > Streptophyta > Magnoliopsida > Poales > Poaceae > Triticum > Triticum dicoccoides. The sequence continues at coordinate 133,449,698 of NC_041390.1, read as the reverse complement.
CAGGATTAACTCACGGAATGGGACATAGCAACATCTCTCGAGCTGAGAGACGAAGCACACCTCTAGAGGAATGGAGTGGAACAGATGATGAAGGTTCACTAGGTAGACAACGATTCCACACCTAAGAAGGTGGTGAACGGTTGTCAACGTAGCGAGGAGTTGAGTTGCCATGATACCACAACGAGACACCTTCGGAACCGTGACTCATAAATATCTCCCCTTAAGTGGCAAAAAGAATTACCTTTGATATAGAGATCATTGAGACTCTCTATATCAGCCCAAGGCAATCACAAGCGATCATTTGGAGGGGGTCGGTAGAATGGCATACTCGGACTTGGATGATGTGGATTACCTTGTTGAAAACAACGTCATGGATGAATTTGCTTATCACCGGAAATGGAAGAGACCCATGGTAGAATGGCACATTGGCGGTGCAAGCTGGGAACAAAATGCAAATGCTGGGAATGATTCTGGTAACTGGGGAGAGGCTCAACAATAGAGAGTGAATTCACTGTTTGAAAAGGTCATAGCATTGCCGAGGAAACTGAGAGCAAACCCAGTTAGTGCTGATGATAACACCTAACGCTTGTGCGTGCTCTCAAGAACTTGAGCATTTCCATAATCATCAAGGTTTTACCAATATCCGTGTCAAGGATTCTGGCAACACAACTTACTACCATGATGAATACCGGTGGAAGATGCCGATGCAAAGGAAGATAACACCTTCTTAGATTTCACCTTGGCGAGGCCAAGGAAACAAAATCTGGATGATCGACCGAGAGACATTTAGCACTCCGCTTCTAATGTTCTCCTTGATGTGCTAGCGTAACCCATTCATAAATATGGTTTGATATCTAGAACATCAAGTAAAAGGTCAGACTTCGGGATCTCAAAATCCATAGGGGCAACTAGGGAGTAAATCCTACGAAATCCCTATGGGGAGGTGGCCAACTTCCTCAATCAAGATATTATAATAACAGGTCTTCCGGCTGGGTGTGTTGGCCACGACATCCACTTTACCGGTTTTCGAGGGACCGATATTATAGTTCTTGGGAAATGTTCCAAACCATCATATCTGCCTGAGATTCAGATCTGGTTGGTGTCAGGATATTCCAGACTCATCGAGTCTAGGAAGAAAAATGAAAGTTTGCAACACAATTCGACGAGACAACGCTGCGAGATTCTCGGGGAATGAACTACGATAGTAAGCTCCAAAACATGAGCTGGTTCTGCTACAAACATGTGAACACGCTGTCCCAGACAAACATGACCACGTGGTAGTCTTATAATAAAACACTACCGAGTTCAGGTGGGGAACCATCATTAATGACATCGAAGTCTCCACGCGTGGAAGTCCAAAGAGTTCACCTTGGACAGACTCCTTTATCTTTGAACAACTCAATCAGTGGCTTGGTGTGCTCGGAACACATATGGAATGAAGGTTGCAAGTCTCCAGACCACAGAATACTTCGCACGTATGCATGACTGACTTGGGATGATTCCAGAGGAAGCAAAACTAACTTTCTCAAATTCACGGCGGCAACTTTCACCAAATGCACGTGTATAAGAGGAAGTCACTCCTTTCATCAAACAAATACTTCATGAGCTAGCATGAAGAAAATGCTTTCAAAAGTTTCCAACACTAGCTTAATGTCCAACAAAATCATGGAGGAGATAAGGATGTTGTCAATGGGCTCAACAACAATTCATCTGGGTTTCCTTTTAAAAGGAATTTCATAGTTAAGTGAACAAGTGATAGCATGGGTCAGACCCAAAAGATATAATGGTGTATACTCGAGGGATCAACCACGAGTAAGACAACATTACAAATATCGTTGGTTCTGGTCTGATTGGATGATAGCCCATACTCCAATCAAAGGTTGGATAAAATGATAGGTCCATTAACTGATCACGAGGTTCAGTCGATGAAAATATCAGCTTTCTTCAACACACATACAAGACATCCCTTATAATGAACTATATCGGACAAGCTTCTATCTTCCAACTCTCCAAGTTGATGCATAGCCTAACCAACTAGCTCAGGGGTATCCAACACGGATTCTTGGAGAAGGGGTGGTTTACAGGAATAAACCAACTTGATCACGAACTCAACATAGCGGTCAGGTGACAATCTGGTAATACTTCTGAGAAGATATACGGAAAATCACGAACCATCGATATGTCTCTAAGCTCGAGAACAATCTTGCTTTTCAGGGCAAGATGATATGATCAAAAAGAAAAAATGAGGGATTGACACAATCCTAGCTCATTGATCGAAGAGTGCACCGGAAATAAGGACTAGGTAGCACGATCAGTCTTAGAATGATAATTCAATAACCAGCATGCTAAGAATGAGAATATTGTCCATTAACTACCAAGAAACGGAGTTGCTAGGAGTATTGATTTCTCACATCACGGTACACTTGTCGGCATTCCGATTACAACAACACGGTAGCCGAGAAATGAATAATGATGGCGAGGAGTATCACTACGTCAAAATTCATGAGAGTTGGTGCAATCCTCATGAAAATCCTGACATAAAGAGGGTAATACTCCAAAGTAGAACAGAACCAAAAGCTGGATTGGCATTTGATCTGCGGAATACAACTACTTTGACCCAATCCTAGATATGGATGAGGTACTGGAGTTTGTTTCTCCTAGTCATTCCGCGATAGAATGGCTTGACGGACCACAAAAGTAGTAGGCATCGATAAACGAACGCACGCATACTCTTGACTATCAATTGATAGACGAAGGTCAGTAGACAACTAAAGAGGGACAACTCAAAGGAACATACAATTTTCTGAGTTGTGGATGCATGGTTTAGCATGTCAAACGAAGTTCAACATATTTCTTCCGGATAACCCATGCAGAAAGGTAGAACTGGCAGAGCCACAATATATAATGGAGAACTCATCAAGAATAATCTTGTTGTGATATTTTAGTTCAACGAGGAACTTCTGCCATAAGTAGTTCATGGTATTTGGAAGAAGAAGATACCACGGACTTTAAGGACTATCGCAAAGGTTACTAATATCCTAAAGGAACTAGCAACACTATCAACATGATGTAAGTAGAGTGAATCTCGGGTTCAAAACCCAGGAGTAGAATACCTACTACTAAGTAGCATCACGGGATGCTTTCGAGAATAAAGGCCAGAATCTCACACTGGGAACACAAAATGTTGCTAGATTACTAGGTGACTCCCTAAATACCTAGGGTCATAATAGTAACTCCAACATAAAAGTCAAGGCAATAGAATACCTCAACTCAACAATTAGTGTGATTAATCTGGCCCATGGGCACATTGAAACGGGAAGAAAGGATTTGCAATTGCATCAGACTACTTAGAAACCTGGGATGACTCGGACAGCATAACGGCTGTAAATGCTCAGAAAGATTTGAGACATTCACAAAAATGGTGGCATAACCACTCAGAAGCACAATATCACGGTTTCGAGATCAACAATTAACATACGGAAGTAGTAGGAACTGAACTGAGACTTAAATCCAACAATCTTATAAGTCTACTGATTAGTAACACGTGATCCTGATAGAAAGAAGAGATAGCCTAGTTCTTAATCCCCGTAGGAAAGATAAGATGACTCAGATCAGAAGGGCATGAGGTATAAGGAGTAAAAGAGCCTTACGTTCCATCCCACAATCAATTCCCCTACATATAACTAAAGAATTTCTAGACTCAACTTCGACCAGTTTGGCTTGGTAAACCTACAGGCAGTCAAGCTCTGATACCAACGCTGTCAGGACCCCGACTCAATGCCACATCGATCTAGCATGTAACACCTCATATCACTTTGCGGCCTCACGCACGGTATTCCCACGGGTGTCGCCTTACCTTAGCCCGGGACCGTTTGCGCCTTTTGGCACACGTATATGACAGTGTCGCTAGCATCCATATGATAAGGAGCCCGGGCTGACATGGCTAGTCGTAAACCCAAAGTGGCACAGACTTACAGGGACAGGCATCCATGACCCAGCGTCGAACGTGTCGGTCATCAGCGAGTGAATCCAGGCTGTAGCACTGGGCTAGCAGGACTCCGGTGAGCCGGGCTGTAGCAGGCTAACAGGACTCCGGTATTCATCGCGTGACATTTCCCCGAAGGGACGGACACAGGAACGAAGAAGGACACATGCCGGCCAGCCTAAGTGTTCCGGAGCAGTAGCAAGCTACCATGGCTCGGTGGAAACACTAGGAGACATTTCCCGGTAAGAGAGGCTACTAAAGATAAACAACTAGATGGTCAGATCCCACACATACCAAGCATTTCAATAACATACACACAATATGCTCGATATGTGCAAATACAACATGGCATCACAACATGACTCTACGACTCAAGTATTTTACTCATTAGGCTCCGAGGAGCGAGATATTACAAACATGGGTCTCATGACCCAACAATCAGAGCATACAAGTCAAAGCACAAGCGGAAGCTATCATGTCTGAGTACAGACATCTATAAATGAAAAAGGCTGAGAAGCCTGACTATCTATCAGATCCTGCCGGGGCACAAGATCGTAGCCGAGGTATCAAGCTAAACGTCGAAGTCCACGTGGAACTACTAGTGAGACTGAAGTCTCTCTGCAAAAACATAAAATAGGCAAACGTGAGTACAAATGTACCGAGCAAGACTTACATCAGAACTAACTACATATGCATCATTTTCAACAAGGGGATGGTGGGGTTTAACTGCAGCAAGCCAGCTTTGACTCGATGGCTATCCTGAACTACGACTGCAATGTAACTCTTTTGAGGTGGCGCACACGAGTCCACATATTCACCAACCAATACACCACTATGGATCCGCTCCCGTCTCCCTACGAGAACGCCATCTATAGCACTCACGCTTATCTTGCGTATTTTAGAGTATCCACTTTCACTTGTCTATGAACTGATATAAGCAATCCAGAAGTCCTTTTCCGCGGACACGGCTATTCGAATAGATGATATTAACCCTGCAGGGGTGTACTTCTTCATACATGTTTCCACCACTTAGCGTCTGCACACGACATGTGCTCGGCAGACTTCAAGCGAAAGCCGACGTGGGTGTAGACCACGACCTACCTAAACACTCAAGTCTCTAGTCCAGGTTTATCGCCTATTCAGGTTCCATCCATGAGGAGATCCGGCCGGAGTTTCGCTCACAGCCCCAAACGATGTGAACAGGGTTCCGTGACACCAAACGGGCGCCCGATATACCCGGCCACGTGCCTACCGCATCACAGCCCACCCCTACGGTCAGCGCTGTCCACGGCCTCCAGCATACTACAAACACCAGAAACTACTTGCAACTCCTGGACAGAGGACAAGGGTGAATAAGAAGTCGAGCGGGGTCATATTTCAGGGCCCAATGTATGGTAGTAGCTGAATCATGGATCACAAACACAGAACTCAGTTCCTAAGGACGGCTTCAATGAGACAACCCACCATGTACTCCTACATGGCCTCTCACCGCTACCTTTACCAAATCGTGTTCACCACTTAGCTCACACACAGTAGGACATGTTCACACACCTCTGATTCATCCCCGATGAACCAGACCTGACTCAACTCTAAGCAATAGCAGGCATGACAAACAAACATGAATGAGTAGGCACATCAGGGCTCAAACAACTCCTACTCATGCTAGTGGGTTTCATCTATTTACTGTGGCAATGACAGGTCATGCAAAGGATAAAGGGGGTTCAGCTACCGCAGCAAGTAACAGATGAATCGGTGTTGTCCTAATGCAGTAAAAGAGAGCAGGAGCGAGAGAGTAGGATTGTATCGGAATGAACAAGGGGGTTTTGCTTGCCTGGCACTTCTGAAGATAACATTGAGTCTTCATCAGTGTCAACGATCACATCATCGGTATCACGTCTATCGAGAGGGGACAATTACCGGCAACACAGAAGGGAACACAATCAATGCAATGCACAATATGATGCATGATCATGACATGGCAAAATGAATGTGTTTTGAGCTAATGCATCTAGCAACAAGTTAAATGGGGTTGGTTTGAATACAAGATTCAAATTCAAACTCCATATGTGATTATTCAAATGCCATTTAATTGATTTGTGCTAAACAGCAGCTATAAGTTGTTCTAACATGCATGAAAATGGTACAGATGGATTCCTTGAATTTTTCTGATAATTTTTCATATATAATTTATTTAATTTGGAGTTACGGTTGAATTTCTATGATTTAATGAAGTTTTAGCTATTTCTGGAATTTCCTGATTATTATAAAATAAACTAAATTCCAGAAAAGGAATATGGCGTCAGCATGACCTCACCCTGACGTCATCAGGTCAACAGGGCGGTCCAGGTCAAACCTGACGTGTGGGGTCCACACGTCAGTGACACGGGTTAAACAGGGGGGTTTAGTTTAGCTTAATTAAAGATTAGGGCACTAGGGCCCACATGTCAGTGTCAGCAGGAGGTAATTAAATTAAAATAAACTAAACTAATTAACAGGGGGGCTGGCCCCACCTGTCATCGACCCAGGGGGGGGGGGGTCAAACCCCTGGTCAGCAGGGCCTAACCCGCCGGCGGCTTGACGCCGGCGAGGCCGAGACGGCGGAGACCTTCGGGTTTCTTGCTCCGGCGTCCAAATGCCGCACGGAGAGGCTCTGTGGGTTCCTAGCGCTCGTGCGCATCCGGAGAAGGCGACGGAAGGACGCGGGGTGGTCAGCGCTCGCCGGAGCGGGGCTTGCGGCGGCGGCCGGAGCTTCGGGTTCGAGCGGTTAGGCGCTACGGCGCGTTTCACGAAGAGCTGGTGGGATCTGCGGCTTCCTGAGGAAACGCTGAGCACGCCTACGTGCTCTGGTGCGACGTGCGGGGGTTGCAACCGCGGCGGCGACATGGCCGGCGGCGGGGAGCGCTCGGCTCCGGTGGTTGATGCGGCTAGGGGGCGAATTAGGCAACGAGGCATGGGGGAAACGATGCAGCGGCTTACCGCGGTTCTTCTGGTGCTGCTGGCGAGGCAGGGGAGGCACGGGGTCCGGCGAATCGACGGCGGGGATCACCGGCACCCGAGGTCGGAAACGGCGGCGTTGGAGATGCAGCAGAGCTTCTGGCGCCGCGTGACTCGATGGAGAGGACGACGACGTCGTGGCGGAGCTCGGGGTCACGTCGGAGAGGTGGGGCAGTGGCTGTGGGTGCGGGGTTACGGCAGCGCGTCCATGGAGGCTTCGGCCATGGCGGGGAACGGGCGAAGAGAGGCGTAGGGGGGCGAATGGGGTGTCGGCGAGGTCGGGGCGACGACCAGGAGACGATCCACGCGGCGCAACGGCGACCAGGGCGATGCAGAGGGGCTGGGTGGTGCGTGGCGAGCTCGGGCGCACCATGCTCACCTCCCTGCCTGCTCTGGCAAGGGGAAGCAGCTGGCTGGCACGGGCCAGCACAATGCTGGGCCGGCCAGTGGGTTGCCAGGTAAGTGGCCAGGTAAAACTCTCTCTCTCTCTCTTTCTGTTTTAATTCTGTTTTCTATTTTGCAGGTTTGTTTTGAATTTGGTTTTGAAACCAATTCAATTTATTTTGCTTCTGACAATATTTTTAGGAGCTAAAAGAATTAAAACAATGCTCCACAAAAATATTTCGGAATTATTGGACCTATATTTATTTAACAGTAGATATAAGTCCAATTCAAATAGCTATTGATTTAATTCAAATACCCAAAATAAATGTTTCTGAGATACCGAAAATATTGGTTTGGATTTTACCTCTTGCCAATATTTCCAGAGGATAACAAGAACATTTTCTTGGACTTATTTGAAGCAATTTTTATCTTGATCATTTTTTAAAGGATTCTGAGGCTTTGAAAATTCCTCAATTCAAATTTCATTTGAATTTAAACATGATGCAGCAACCAAGCTAGTCCAAGGCCAGGGTAAAGCTAGGGATGTGACATGCTCAGAATAGATCCACTAGGAAGCAATCCACTTCCATTCTTCTTCGCAATTTTTATGTAGGAATCACCCCTTGGAATAGATATATTCTTGATACCATTACCGGAGGGAATTTCTTGGGTAGCCATACTTTTGATTCTTATAATGCTATGATAGATTTGTTTTGCTCACCACCTCTCTTGGTTAATGGAACTATTTTAACTTTGGAACATGTGATGCAAAGGCTTGAAATTATTGAAAATAAAGTTGCCATAGTAGAGTTGATTGAGAATTTGGATAAAAATATCCACAACCAGATTACCCAATATGGATCTAAGGTAGGAGTTACTCTGAATTTTTTTAAAGAAAAAGAACCCATAGTCAACGAAAAATAGATGAAGATTCCACAAGAATTGATAAACTTGAGGATATTAGTACCAACTTAGGGTATGCCTTTTCTTCCGTGAAAAATACTCCAAATCCTCCTACTACTAGAGTTGCCAAGTTTATGTATGTGCCTAAAAATTAAAAGGGTGAATCTTCTAGTAAGGAAAATGCGGATCTTAAAGCAATAAGTGTTCACCCCAACTTTTTCACTATCATTAAGGAACCTTTTACTACAAATGATTTTCTTGATTTCTTGCCTAGGAGTTTGATCATTAATAAAGAGAAGGAAACTCCTAAGGGTTATAAGTGTTATATTGAAGAATTGCCTACCAAAGATGATAATACCTAGATCTATTCTTGTTTTTATGCCTAGCTAGGGGCGTTAAACGATAGCGCTTGTTGGGAGGCAACCCAATTTTATTTTTGTTTCTTATTTTTTGTTCCTGTTTAGTAATAAATAATTCATCTAGCTTATGTTTGTATGTGGTTTTATGCTTTTAATTAGTGTTTGTGCCAAGTAGAACCTTTGGGAAGACTTGGGGGAAATTTTTGTGACCTTGCTGTAAAAAAAGAAACTTTAGCTCTCACGAGATTTGTTACCATTTTTTTACTGGAGAGTGTGATTAGGTTGATTCTTTTTGCAGATGATTAATAGACAAATTTATCACGTCCACCAATTTATTTCAGAATTTTTGGGGTTACATAAGTATTCGAAACCTACAGATTACTACAGACTGTTCTGTTTTTGACAGATTCTGTTTTTCGTGTGTTGTTTGCTTATTTTGATGAATCTATGGCTAGTATAGGGGGGGGGGTGAGGGAGTCCTGGACTAAGGGGTCCTGGGGCGTCCGCTCTGTTGGACATGGGCCGGACTATTGGGCCATGAAGATACAAGACCGAAGACTCTTACCCGTGTTCGGATGGGACTCTCCTTGGCGTGGATGGCAAGCTTGGCATTCGGATATGAAGATTCCTTTCTCTATAACCGACTTTGTACAACCCTAATCCCGTCCAGTGTCTATATAAACAGGAGGGTTTAGTCCGTAGGGACAATCATAATCACATAGGCTAGACTTCTAGGGTTTTAGCCATTACGATCTCATGGTAGATCAACTCTTGTAACCCCCATACTCATCGATATTAATCAAGCAGGACGTAGGGTTTTACCTCCATCAAGAGGGCCCGAACGTAGGATTATCTATGAACAATATTTGATTCTTCTTTAAAAGCTTTTATGCATGATTTAAATATCTTTGCAAGTCTCTTCAAATTATCAGTTTGGTTTGGCCTACTAGATTGATCTTTCTTGCAATGGGAGAAGTGCTTAGCTTTGGGTTCAATCTTGCGTTGTCCTTTCCCAGTGACAGCAGGGGAAGCAAGGCACGTATTGTATTGTTTCCATCGAGGATAAAAAGATGGGGTTTATATCATATTGCTTGAGTTTATCCCTCTACATCATGTCATCTTGCCTAATGCGTTACTCTATTCTTATGAACTTAATACTCTAGATGCATGCTGGATAGCGGTCGATGTGTGGAGTAATAGTAGTAGATGCAGGCAGGAGCAGGTCTACTTGTCGCGGACGTGATGCCTATATACATGATCATGACTAGATATTCTCATAATTATTCGCTTTTCTATCAATTGCTCGACAGTAATTTGTTCACCCATCGTAGAATTTGCTATCTTGAGAGAAGCCACTAGTGAAACCTATGCCCCCCTGGGTCTATCTTCCATCATATTACTTTCATATCCACTTGCTATTTCTATTACCTTTTATTTTGCAATCTTTATTTTCCAATCTATATCATAAAAATACCAAAAATATTTATCTTATTATCTCTATCAGATCTCACTTTCGTAAGTGACTGTGAAGGGATTGACAACCCCTTTATCGCGTTGGTTGCGAGGTTCTTGTTTGTTTGTGCAGGTACTAGGTGACTTGCGTGTTACCTCCTGCTGGATTGATACCTTAGTTCTCAAAAACTGAGGGAAATAGTTACGCTACTGTGCTGCATCACCCTTTCCTCTTCAAGGGAGAACCAACGCATGCTCAAGAGGTAGCACATTTCTTAAAGGACCATGTTGTGCAAGATGATGCAATGTGTGATTTGTCATAGAACCATGGGGTTCCAATACTCAGGGCCATGAATGATGACAAAGTGCTTCTGAAGCACATAAAATGCTCTCTCCACATCCTTCCTTGTTGACCCTCGACTCCTTGGAAAGTGAGATCTCTTGTTACCTTTTGGATGCGAGATTGCCTTGACAAATGTGGCCCATGGAGGATAGATGCCATCTGCAAGGTAGTAACCCATTGTGTACTCACGGCCATTGACCTTATAGTTGCAAGGAGGATCCTCTCCGGCAACAAGCCCAGCGAACAATGGTGATCTCGACAACACATTCAGGTCATTATGAGAGCCAAACAATCCAATGAGTGAATGCCAAATATATAAATCCTCCGATGCAACAACCTGAAGAATGATTGTTGGATTATTGCAATGGCCTTTGTACTAACCTTTCCACAGTGCAAGACAATTCTTCCATCTCCAGTGTATGTAGTCAATTGATCCTAGCATCATAGGCCATCTTCGTTCTTCACTCAATGCCAATAGCCTCCCGGTGTCTTCCTCGTTGGGTGCCCTCAAGTATTCCGGCCCAAAAATATCAATCATGGCTTTTGTATCTCGCCGAACGGCCTCCAATATAGACATAGTCGTTAATGACATCGGTCAATACCCATAGGCCAGCACTCGAACAACCACGATGCACTTCATTAAAGGGATCACTGTCGGTGTCAAAACTGGCGGATCTCGGGTAGGGGGTCCCAAACTGTGCGTCTAAGGCGGATGGTAACAGGAGGCAGGGGACATGATGTTTTACCCAGGATCAGGCCCTCTTGATGGAGGTAAAACCCTACGTCCTGCTTGATTGATATTGCTGATATGAGTATTACAAGAGTTGATCTACCACGAGATCAGAGAGGCTAAACCCTAGAAGCTAGCCTATGGTATGATTGTATCTATATGATCTATCGACTAGCCTGGCCTCGGTTTTTATAATGCACCAGAGGCCTAGGATAACAAGAGTCCTAGCCGAATACGCCGGTGAGGAGGAGTCCTTGTCTTGATCACCAAGTCTTATAGAATCTTCCATGTATGCGGCAGCTGTCCGAACTGGCCCATGAGTATACGGCCATGGGGGTCTTCGGCCCAATCTAACAGATCGGGAGATGACATGGTGAGTACCCCCTAGTCCAGGACACCGTCAGTAGCCCCCTGAACCGGTCTTCAAGTTAGGGACGCTCTTCGATTCTTATGAACTGTTCTTCATCTTCGGTCGTCGGTCTTGAAAACTGGTTCAACAAATCTTCTCATCTTCGATCTTGAGGATCGCCGAAACGCATTCAACGAGTTTATACATTGGGTATCCGAGGAGCCCCTGTAAGTTTCTGGCCTTTATCAATGCCTTGTTATTTTTATGCCGCACCTCAGGTTTGAAATTGTTCCCGGGCGGCAGCGTCCTCTTGCGTCCGAGCTCCAATGTCGGACTGCATTCGAGGTATCTTTTGCAGCCAAGCACCAACGCCGGACCGCTTCCGAGCTCTAACGCCGGAATGTATCCGAGCTCCAATGCCGGACTGTATCCGAGCTCCAACGCCGGACTGTATCCGAGGTGTTGTAAATAACCTTGGTTCAAAGAAGTTTGAAGGAGTTTAGCCGAGCTTAATGCCGGAAATAGCCTCTATGGAGCCAGCCACTAGCGCCCGAGCTTTATGCCGGACTGCTTCCAAGGTGGTGCACCACCCCGAATGTGGGCCGATTTTTGTCAATATTTTTGATTGGTGCAATTTATTCCCTGCCGAGATATATAGCCAGTAGCCCTCAAGGTGTGTATCGGTTTAAAACCCGAGATGCACCTGAAGGATGACGTAAGACCGCTGATCCCAGTAGCCGCTGAGACTCAGGTTGATTTGTAAAATCGGCCTAAGGATCAAGTCCTAGCTTGGCAAGATACTTCGGGACACAAAAAGTGGCGTGCTCAATCCTCGAGACTCAGGTTGGGTGCGGCCGACCAACCTGAGGATCAAAATCTCCTCGGAAATTGTATTGCACTTAAAATTTTCTGCATTGGATAGGCAATGCAGTAGCCCCAGAGACACTAGTCGGGTGGCAACACCAGATCAGGGGATCGATGTGCCCCTTTAATATTTGTAAATAATAAGCCCGAAGCCCAGTAGCCCCCGAGCCTTCATGCGGGTACGGGTGGCCGAATTAAAGATCAATATCCATAGTAAAATCACAAATTATGTGTAATGACTCTATGTATCCAAGTACTTTACATCATTAATGCTCAGATCCGCATTGTACAAAACTTTGTTGACCGACCATCGGCTTCCACCTCCTCCGCCAGTAGCCGAGGAGTGTTTGTCCTACTTTATAAAGCCTTTATGAGGGCAAAGATTTATGACAAACAAGGCAATCTCGCCATACGGTTTTATAAACAAAGGTACGCAGAGAGATATGTTATATTACTGTTTAACATAAGAAATGTCTTCCAAAGAAAATAGTCCCGCTATCGGTTCCTTTCTTTGGGTTGTCATGCTAAGCATGATCATAAAACCTTAGATCTAATGTAAGAGCAAAATATTGAGGATTTAGTTTGGGAGGCTAGTTACTAGCCCCCGGTAGTGTTCGACGACAGTCGAGGTCAAGCCGTAAACACTTCGGCCATTGTTATGAATGGCTCGTCATTTCACACAGTCATCGGATCGCTGACCAGTTTACGCTTATTGTGACAGTCAGTTTTCGGCTTTCTCCACTGAGGTGCTTAACCATGTAAGCTGGAAGCACAATCGCAGTGGTTCTCCCTTTGCACGCCTAGCCGAACAAAGCGGAACGTAGGAAGTAAGTGCAGGAGCCGGGCAACCCAACTATTGATCGAAGACATAATTCGAAACTGATGCATATATAGCAATATCCGAGAATGTTTTTGCCGAATCTCTAAAGGTGTCCGGTGTTGCACTCCAAGACTTGTGCTGAAAACTCACAAATGGTTTAAAAGTGCCAAAAGCTTGGAAAACCAAAAAACATCAGTAAAAACATGACGTCCGAACAAGATCAAGTGTTCGGTGCCAATCCGAAAATTGGTCTTAGAAAAAAAGAGTGCTTCTATCGTGCTTTAACATGACACATCCTATCTCAAGACTCCAAGCGGGTCAGCCTACGGCTTCAACCTCCTATCCCGAAGGCGAAGTACTTCTCATTAGGCCAGTTTAGAAAACTAAACTCTAGCGGCTTTGAGAGAGAAATTAGGCTCCCCGGCTAGTGACCACACACTCGTGTCGAAAAAACAAGTGATGAATAATAATAGTAATAAAAACTTTGCAACAACTAAGAAGAAGAACACTTATTATAAAACGACTCATATAAATTTAAGAGCCCCCAAGTGACTTGGGTAAAAGAATTTTATGTATAATGATTGTATGTACCAAAGTACTTATATCATATTGAGGGAGTCCTAGATTAGGGGGTGTTCGGGTAGCCAGACTATACCTTCAGCCGGACTCCTGGATTATGAAGGTACAAGATTGAAGACTTCGTCCCATGTCCGGATGGGACTTTCCTTGGCGTGGAAGGCAAGCTTGGCGATGCGGATATTCAAGATCTCCTACCATTGTAATCGACTCTGTGTAACCCTAACCCTATCCAGTGTCTATATAAACCGGAGGGTTGTAGTCCGTAGGCAATCAACTCCATACACAACAATCATACCATAGGCTAGCTTCTAGGGTTTAGCCTCCTTGATCTCGTGGTAGATCTACTCTTGTACTACCCATATCATCAATATTAATCAAGCAGGAGTAGGGTATTACCTCCATCGAGAGGGCCCGAACCTGGGTAAAACAAAGTGTTCCCTGCCTCCTGTTACCATCCGGCCTAGACGCACAGTTCGGGACCCCCTACCCGAGATCTGCCGGTTTTGACACCGACATTGGTGCTTTCATTGAGAGTTCCTCTGCGTCGTCGCCTTTAGGCCCGATGGCTCCTTTGATCATCAACAATGATGCGGTCTAGGGTGAGATTTTTCTCCCCGGACAGATCTTCGTCTTCGGCGGCTTCGCACTGCGGGTCAATTCACTTGGCCACCTGGAGCAGATCGAAAGCTACGCCCCTAGCCATCAAGTCAGGTTTGGAAGCCTAAACTACACGGCAGACATCCGCAGAGATTTGATCTTCGACGGATTCGAGCCACAGCCAAGTGCGCCGCACTGTCTCGTGGGGCATGATCTAGCTCTACCGCCGAATAGTACCCTGGAGGCCGCAAACGCACCGGCTCTGACCCTTAATTCGGAGCCAGCTGCGCCAATCGAGGGTGAGCGGTTGGACGTCACCTCGGGGGCTGTAATCTCAAAGGCGATCGAGCCAAACGCCAGCCCCACACTCTGCACGGCCCGTGACTCCGAGGAGCCGGATTCCTCTCCGAGCTCCGAGCCCCCCGTGCCCCTACCGATCGAATCCGATTGGGCGCCGATCATGGAGTTCACCGCCGCGGACATCTTTCAGCACTCGCCCTTCGGCGACATCCTGAATTCTCTAAAGTCCCTCTATTTATCAGGAGAGCCCTGGCCGGACTACGGTCAGCAAGGTTGGGATACGGATGACGAAGAAATTCAAAGCCCACCCACCACCCACTTTGTAGCCACTATCGACGACTTAACCGACACGCTTGACTTCGACTCCGAAGACATCGACGACATGGACGACGAGGCAGGAGACGAACAAGAACTAGCACCTGTAGGGCGCTGGAAGGCCACCTCGTCATATGACATATATATGGTGGATACTCCAAACGATGGAGATGGCGATGGAACAGTGGGGGATGACGCCCCCAAGAAACAACAAAAGCGCCGGCGTCAGCGGCGCCGCTCTAAATCCCGCCAAAGCAAAAACGGTGATTCCGGCACGGGAGATAATACTACCCCGGATAGCGCCGAAGAACACCCACCTCAGCAAAATTCGGCACAGGAAGATGGAGAAACCATCCCTCATGAAAAAGTGGCAGACCGAGAGGTCGAGGATGATAACTATACGCCTCCCTCTGAAGACGAGGCTAGCCTCGATGACGACGAATTCGTCATACCATCAGACCCCGCCAAACAAGAGCATTCTAAACGCAGGCTTTTAGCTACGGCAAGCAGCCTCAAGAAAAAGCAGCAACAGCTTAGAGCTGCCCAAGAATTGCTAGCTAACAGATGGACTGAAGACCTTGCGGCCGAAGAGTATGAACTCGAGCGCCCCTCCAAGAGTTACCCGAAGCGCAGGCCACTACCCCGATCAGAGGAGGAAGCACCTACATCACCAGCGCATGACATGGCAGACCGGCCACCTCGCGGTCGCGACAGAGAGGCCTGTCGGCCCTCCACCCAAGCCATGCCCCGACGCCGCTCAACTAAGGCACGGGAAAATGCGCCCGACCTGCGAGACATAGTGGAGGATAAGGCAAGACAAACAAGATCGATCTACGGATCGCGCAGGCGCCCTACGGCATGTGACAATGATCTTCACTCCGGATACAACAAATCCGGCCGGGCCGAACACAACAGACATAGCTCTTCCGAGCTGCGTCGTGATATAGCCCAGTACAGAGGCGCCGCACACCCACTATGCTTCACGAATGAAGTAATGGATCATAAAATCCTAGAGGGTTTCAAACCCGTAAACATCGAATCATACGATGGCACAACAGATCCGGCGGTATGGATCGAGGATTATCTCCTTCACATCGACATGGCACGCGGCGATGATCTACACGCCATCAAATACCTCCCGCTCAAACTTAAAGGACCGGCCCGGCATTGGCTTAACAGCTTGCCAGCAGACTCAATCGGTTCTTGGGAGAACCTGGAAGCCGCATTCCTCGACAATTTCTAGGGCACTTATGTGCGACCGCCGGATGCCGACGACTTAAGCCACATAATTCAGCAGCCAGAGGAATCGGCCAGACAATTCTGGACACGGTTCCTAACAAAGAAAAACCAGATAGTCGACTGTCCGGACGCAGAGGCCCTAGCAGCCTTCAAGCATAACATGCGCGATGAGTGGCTTGCCCGGCACCTGGGACAGGAAAAGCCGAAATCCATGCCAGCCCTCACGACACTCATGACCCGCTTTTGCGCGGGAGAAGACAGCTGGCTAGCTCACAGTAACAACTTATCAAAGAACCCTGGTAATTCGGACACCAAGGACAAAATTGGCAGGACACGTCGGAATAAGGAAAAACGCCGCGTCAACAGCGACAGCAATGAAGACACGCCAGTCAATGCCAGATTCAAAGGCTATAAACCCGGTTAGCAGAAAAAGCCATTCAAAAAGAATACTCAGGGCCTGTCCAGTTTGGACCGAATACTCGATTGCTTGTGCCAGATACATGGCACCCCCGAAAGGCCAGCCAATCACACTAACAGGGATTGTTGGGTGTTCAAGCAGGCAGGCAAGTTAAGGGCCGAAAACAGAGACAAGGGGCTGCACAGCGACGACGAGGAGCCCAAGCCGCCGAACAACAATGGAAAGAAGGGCTTTCCCCCACAAGTGCGGACGGTGAACATGATATACGCAACCCACATTCCCAAGCGGGAGCGGAAGCGTGTGCTACGGGATGTATACGCGTTGGAGCCCGTCGCCCCAAAATTCAACCCATGGTCCTCCTGCCCGATCACCTTTGATCGAAGGGACCATCCCACTAGCATCCGTCATGGCGGCTTCGCCGCATTGGTTCTCGACCCAATCATCGACGGATTTCACCTCAAGAGTCCTCATGGACGGCGGCAGTAGCCTGAACCTGCTTTATCAGGATACAGTGCGGAAAATGGGCATAGATCCCTCAAGGATTAAGCCCACAAGAACGACCTTTAAAGGCGTCATACCAGGTGTAGAAGCCAACTGTACAGGCTCAGTAACACTTGACGTGGTCTTCGGATCCCCGGACAATTTCCGAAGTGAAGAGTTAATCTTCGATATAGTCCCGTTTCGCAGTGGCTATCACGCCCTGCTCGGACGAACCACATTCGCAAAGTTCAATGCGGTGCCGCACTACGCATATCTCAAGCTCAAGATGCCAGGCCCTCGAGGAGTAATTATGGTCAACGGAAACACCGAACGCTCCCTCCGTACGGAGGAGCATACGGCGGCTCTCGCAGCGGAGGTACAAAGTAGCCTTCTCAGGCAATTCTCCAGTCCGGCCATTAAAAAGCCAGACACTGCCAAGCGCGCCCAGAGTAATCCACAGCAGGACCGCCTGGCACGCTCTGAGCAAGCGTAGCAATGCGGCCCCAACCCCAGCTTTCGTAATATAGTGAAACCAGTACCTCACGTACATAACTATGCCCTGGAAATACCATGAGCACAGGGGAAGGGGCACAATAACGACACACACAAAATACGGCTTAAAACGTACTAGGGGCTGCCGGATTCTTTTTTTTAATTTTTCTTACTTTCAGGACTCCATACTTTGGACGACCTGTTCGGCAATTCGACTGCCGCACAAACGATGCAAGATCCAGGGAGGCAGACAAGCCACGCTGCATTATGGAATCCCAGGTGGTCTCTGTTACGAGCGCTATACCTGTTTTAAATACAATTCCGCGGCCTGCCCCTGGTCAGGACATACTGAATAGTCCAATATCTTTTGCTTACCGCACTATTTGTATCGTTCGGCTTTGATAAATAGCCTCTCTATAAACAATGCTTAGCTTTTTGTCTATTTTTTGCATTACTCTCTTTTATATATGTTCATTAATGACATGTTGCACCCGTACACTGTGGTATGGCAAGTACGCCAGGGGCTTCAGTACCCTTTAACATGGTGTGAGAAGCCCGTACACTTTCACAAGTGCGGCACCCCGAACTTATAACACTATATGCATCGGCTCCGAATCATGATTTGGGTCAATAGTTGGGTTTGCCCGGCTCCTATGTTTTGGTGCCTTACGTTCCGCTATATCGGCTAAGGTAGCACTAGGAGAACCACTGCAATTGTGCACCGGTTGAGCTGGGTTAAGCACCTCAGTGGAGAAAGCTAAAACTGACTGTCATGATGAGGCGAGAGACCGGTCGCTGTTCGAGAGGTTTTTCGAGTCCCTAAAGACTTATGCCGCTTCGAGCGAGGAGCTGGATAACCCCAGCCAAGGCGTGGATAGCGTCCCGAACTCGGTCTTTCGAACTAGGGGCTTCGCCGAAATTTAAAATTATAAAGTTCTATGGCTAAGTGAGAGTGTTCAAGCATTATAGTCCGATTGCCTGGTTCGTCGTACTGAGCGCCTCCCTCGAAGGACCCAAACATGGGAAAAAGAGCGCACAGGTTTATCACCGAACACCCCAACACTAGTGGCATGGGGGCAGAAGCCGACGACTGGCCATCTCTCAATTTTTGATAAACGGCCGCACAAAAAATAATATTTTAAATTCAATAAGCATTGCTTAGCGCATATGAACAAGTTTTCAGCGCACAGGATAAAATCGAGCGAGTTCATTCAAAAATTACATCCTTGGTACACTCATCCGCTACAAGGCGGGCACCCGCAAGAACATCCTTATAGTAGTTCTCGGGCTTGCGATGCTCCTTCCCCGGTGGTGGTCCGTCCCTAACAAGCTTATCACCGTCCATCTTACCCCAGTGCACCTTTGCACGGGCAAGGGCCCTACGGGCACCGTCAATGCAGACGGAGCGCTTGATGACCTTGAGCCTTGGACAGGCCTCCACTAGCCGCCGCACCAGCCCGAAGTAGCTCCCAGGCAGGGCCTCTCTGGGCCACAGCCGAATTATGAAGCCCTTCATGGCCTATTCGGCCGCCTTGTGGAGCTCGACCAGCTGTTTCAGCTGGTCGCTCAAGGGCACAGGGTATCCGGCCTCAGCATACTGAGACCAGAACACCTTCTCCGTCGAGCTGCCCTCTTCAGCTCGATAGAATGCGGCGGCGTCGGATACGCTGCGGGGAAGATCTGCGAATGCCCCTGGAGAACTCCGGATTCGGGTAAGTAACAAGTAGTTTACTTTTATATTTCTGCTTTGCATGAAGAATGCCTTACCCGCTGCTATCTTTTTCACCTCCTCCAACTCTTGGAGGGCCTTTTGGGCTTCGGCCTTGGCAGACTTGGCAGTCTCAAGGGCCGCCACGAGCTCGGATGCTTGTGCCTTTGACTCAAGCTCCAAACTCTCATGTTTTTTCATGAGAGCCTGAAGCTCTTGCTGCACCTCGCCGACCTGAGCCCCAACTCTTTCTCGCTCGGTGCGCTCCGCGGCCGTTTTCTTTTCGGCCTCAGATAGCGCCTGCTTGAGGGTCGCCACCTCAGTCGTGGCCCCTATAATAAGCAGTACAATCCTGTTATTTTTTGCAATCACGCCTCTCTATAGGCACCTTTTTCTGTAAGGTATTTCATACCTTCTTTCTCCTCGAGCTACCGCTTGGCAAGGCCGAGCTCTTGCTCGGTCCGCCCGAGGTCCTGTTTCAGGACACCCACCTCCGCAGTCAGTGTGGCGGTGGATAGTAGCGAAGCCTGCATACGCATATTGACTCTTTATTGTTAGAGTCCTGCGAAATTTAATAGATCCTCTATTCGGCTTTTCTTTCCGAACGCCAAACAGAGCATCAGGGGCTACTGTCTATGCGGTAATATTTTTACATATTTTTTACTTACCTCGAAGCCTGTTAGGAGGCTAGCACAAGCTTCACTCAGTCCGCTCTTGGCGGACTGAACCTTCTGGATCACCGTACTCATAATAGTACGGTGCTCCTCGTCGATGGAGGCGCCTTCAAGCACCTCCAGCAGATTGTCCGGCACCTCCGGTTGGACGGAGGTTGCCAGCTCAGAAGGCTTGCTCCTCT
The DNA here is from genome assembly GCF_002162155.2 of Triticum dicoccoides. Lineage (NCBI taxonomy): Eukaryota > Viridiplantae > Streptophyta > Magnoliopsida > Poales > Poaceae > Triticum > Triticum dicoccoides. The sequence goes on along the minus strand of NC_041390.1, from coordinate 133,429,531 downwards.
TGGGAGGAGTTCGCCTGCCGCGGTCCGGAATCATTGAAGATTTCGGCACGGTGTCCGGCTCAAAGCCGGACTTGGAGCCCTGGGGGGTCTTGTCCCCTTTACTCCTGGAGTCCGGGAGGTCGCCTTGCGGCTCCTCCAGGACCACCTCCTCCTGCCCTGGAGCTCGTTGCGACGCCACTTCGGCGTCGTCCGTGGTGCGGGGGGAGACAGCGGGCGGAACTGAGTTCACGTCCGATGAATCCAGGGAGCCGCTCGACGACTCGTTGAGTTCGGCCCGGGGCGGGCTGCATGATTATATTCGACATTAGGGAAAGCTGTGCAACAAAAGGAATATCATGAGTTACTCTGGTATCCAAACACTTACGATTTCGCTGGACGCCTGGCCCTGTCCGGCCACTCCTCTTCGTCCTCGTCGGCGTCAGGGGCGTAGTCCGGGGAGGGGTTTTCCTCTTCTTGGACCCTTCGGCCTTCCCCCTTGGGGCGGCCTTCCTTTTCTTTCCTCCCTCCGCTGGGAGGGGAGAGTTTTCTTCTTCCTCCTCCTCGTTTTCATGTGAGGAGGGCGTCTCGAACTCGTCGGATGACGAGCCCGACAACACCATGTTGCGGGTACTCCTTCGAGTCCCCATGGTCTTCTTCTTCTTGGCCTTCTTTTCCAGCACCACATAAGGCGCCGGAGCCAGCAGCTTCACTAGTAGAGCTGGGGCTGGGTCTTCGGGCAGCGGAGCCGGACAGTTAATCGGTCCGGACACCGCCCGCCAAGCCTGTCAAAGGTAAGGGAGTTTAGATCCCGCATAGAGTTAAACTATGAGAAAAAAAAGCTGAACATCCTGTAAAAGGTGAAAATAGCTTACCTCGCTAGCGTGACGCTGCGAGCTGTATCCGTGGTCCTTGGAGGTGGATGCGGGAGCCTCGGCACCTTTGATTAGCACCTTCCATACGTCTTCATACGTCGTGTCGAAGAGCCTATTGAGGGTTCGGTGCTGTGCCGGGTCGAACTCCCACAGAGTAAAGTCCCGTTGTTGGCACGGGAGGATTCGGCGAACGAGCATGACCTGGACTACGTTTACGAGCCTGATTGACTTGTTTACCAGGGACTGGATGCATGTCTTCAGTCCGGTCACCTCTTCCTCGTTACCCCATGATAGGCCCGTCTCTTTCCAGGACATGAGCCGCGTGGGGGGTCCGGATCGGAACTCGGGGGCTGCGATCCATTTCGGATCGCGTGGCTCGGTGATGTAAAACCACCCGGCTTGCCACCCCTTTAGGGTCTCTACGAAGGAGCCCTCGAACCACAGGACGTTGGCAATCTTGCCCGCCATGGCGCCTCCGCACTCCGCCTGGTTGCCGCACACCACCTTGGGCTTGACGTTGAAGGTCTTGAGCCAGAGGCCGAAATGGGGGCGGACGCGGAGGAAAGCCTCGCACACGACGATAAACGCCGAGATGTTGAGGATGAAGTTCGGGGCCAGATCGTGGAAATCCAGGCCATAGTAGAACATGAGCCCCCGAACGAATGGGTGAAGTGGAAAACCCAGTCCGCAGAGGAAATGGGGAAGGAATACTACCCTCTCGTGGGGCCTTGGGGTGGGGAGGAGCTGCCCCTCCTCGGGAAGCCGGTGCGCAATGTCTTTGGACAAGTATCCGGCCTTCCTAAGTTTTTTGATGTCGCCCTCCGTGACGGAGGAGACCTTCCACTTGCCTCCCGCTCCGGACATCGCTGGAGAAGGTTGAGGTAGGAAGTGCGGGCTTGGGCGCTGGAGCTCGAGTGCGCAGGAGATGGATAGGCAAGGGAGGAAGAAGGCGTAGGAAAAAAGGTGGATCCTTATCCCCTTATATGGGTGGATGCGGTTGTGCGTCCCCACCTGCCTAATAAAACTCGCTTGCCTCCCAAGCGCCGTGGTAAATGGCGCGGTTAGGGTTACCCACGTCCGTATTGATGAGAATCCCATAAAAAGGGCACACGATCTCTGCTTTGACAAGACGTGCCAAGGAAACCGCCTCGCAAAACATGCTGAGGTGGAAAAGTAAAAACGATTCGAGTAAAAGACTTGGCCGTAGTGTGATAGCGCACTGCAGAATACGTCAGCAGATTTGATTTGTGTTAATATTATTCTCTCTATGGCAATATGTGGAAGCTTATTTTGCAGAACCGGACACTACTCTTGGTGTTTACAAATCTTCTATGAAGGACTTGGAGGAGGAACCCGCCTTGCAATGCCGAAGACAATTTGCGCGCCGGACTCGTCGTCATTGAAGCTTGGTTCAGGGGCTACTGAGGGAGTCCTGGATTAGGGGGTGTTCGGGTAGCCGGACTATACCTTCAGCCGGACTCCTGGATTATGAAGATACAAGATTGAAGACTTCGTCCAGTGTCCGGATGGGACTTTCCTTGGTGTGGAAGGCAAGCTTGGCGATGCGGATATTCAAGATCTCCTACCATTGTAACCGACTCTGTGTAACCCTAACCCTATCTGGTGTCTATATAAACCGGAGGGTTGTAGTCCGTAGGCAATCAACTCCATACACAACAATCATACCATAGGCTAGCTTCTAGGGTTTAGCCTCCTTGATCTCGTGGTAGATCTACTCTTGTACTACCCATATCATCAATATTAATCAAGCAGGAGTAGGGTATTACCTCCATCGAGAGGGCCCGAACCTGGGTAAAACAAAGTGTTCCCTGCCTCCTGTTACCATCTGGCCTAGACGCACAGTTCGGGACCCCCTACCCGAGATCTGCCGGTTTTGACACCGACACATATCTTTGTTCAGCCGAACTTTAACCGCGTCTTAACCGACTGTCGGCTACTCCCTCTTCGGTCAGGGACCGAAAAGTGTTATGTACTCCACATGTCGAGAATATTGATAGTGTTTCCGATAACCAGGCAACTGGGCCATAAGGCTATAACAGACAAAGCGCGCTCAGGGAACTTATGCTATATTACAGACGAAGTGTAAGAAGCATCTTCGAAGAAAATAGTACCCCCACCGATACCTTTCTTCGGTGCTCATTATTGCTATGAGACTTGTGCAATAGATTTTTTGTACTCATGAGTTCCGTTGTGTGCCGACCATGATTGAAAACAATAAGAGTGCTAGCTTTCAGCTTCACCCAGTCTGAGGTCAGAGCTCGGAGGACCCGGTCGTGACAATCGCAGAGGTGCTCCCTTTACTCCCTAGCCGAACAATCGGGAACGTAGGGGTAAGCACAGGAGCCAGGCAACCCAGCTTGCAAATCGCTTAAGTCAATATGGTGCATATTGTGGCGTAATACACGAACAAGGAACGAAGCCGTACAAGTATAATCATATGCAAGAGGAAAAGCTTCATAAAGGAAGCCCCCAAATAAACAGGGTATTTGAATTTGTGCATCACCAACAAAGTTTGGACAAGGAAATTTTTTACAAGCAACTTCTTTCCAAAAAAGTATAATGCTTAGTCGAACCGAACACAAGTTAAAAATTTAAAACTTTGAGCATGAAGGCAACTTAGCTGGTTAATGTGTTCGGTATTGATGACGCGGCCCGAGCTTGATGCGGGACAAGGTTCCATCCCCCAAGCCGGTCCCGAGGTGGCGGAGCGGAGAGCTCGACACGCCGAAGTGGTGACATAGCACGGTCAATGCAGACCGACAGAGTGACGCCGAAGTCCCCAGATCATTTCCCCGTGCACAAAAAATAGTGCAAACCGGAGATAATAGTAATAGTGATAATTAAAAAAAATTGTTGCATAATAAATAATTTATGCAAAGTGAGTAATAAAAGAAATATGGCCTGGTGCCGAAGTCAATGTCGATGCAGGGCGTCGGCGTGATGCGGTAAAGGCGTGGCAAAGGCTGAATTCACAGGTCGGTCCGAGCTCCGGATGCGGCGTTCGCTGGACTATGTACGGAAACTGACCGAACCACCATGCGACTGTCGTTAATGCGGCCACCATTTGATAGACCTGTGTACATATGATGGACAAACCGGAGTAATAATTCCTTGGGAAAAATGAACCCAAACAAGCAAAAAATATTGGGATTAATAGCACCTGGTTTATTTGTTGTAGCAATCCGAAGGAAGGTGATTCCCAAAATTGGGACCCGATTCGCACACCCATTGCCTGATGGGCAATAAAACGATGGCATGGCAATGCTGGCAAAGGTTGGCTCGCCGAGGCAAAGCCCTCGGTCCAGCTAACGTGACGGAGCTGGTCGGCTAGTGACGCCGAAGTGTCCGGAGTAGGTTGATGAAGAGATGGCGAAGCCCCCGGTCCAGCCGAGATGTCAAAGCCTCGATGTCAGCCGATGAGACGAAGTAGGTCGGCATGATGGACACCAGCTTGAAGAAACAATAGTGCGGCCCTGCCGATGCAGGTCGTGACGTGGTCGATGCCGGCTTGATGAAGCGACCGTGCGGCGATGCCGGTATGCCTGCTCCGTGTAATCCGTGGGACGGCGATGTTGGTGGTGATTTATCCTTCGCGATGCCGGACTCTTGTTCGGCTTGCCGAGATGATGATCCGAAGAGGTTGAGCTTGACTCAACAAAGTGACGACGTGTCTAGCGCAGGTCGGCAGCCGTGGAGCAATATTGCCGGACTGGTTTGACACCAGCATGATGTTGAAGATTATGTTCAAAAGATGTTAAAGTTAGTGGGATGTGTTCGGGAACAAATCAAAATACCCCATACAAAACTTCCTTCAAAAGGGATGTCCGAAATCCCGTTCATAAAAAAGACGAACTCGGGTCGGATTCGTTTTCGCGCAGAAAATAGATCCAAAAAGTGATGCACTAATCGAAAGGTTCCCGGAGTTTGGACGGTCGGATCGAGCTGAAATTTTGAGAGGTGGTAGATATAGGAATTCCGCAGCCGATCAATGATTGGATCTTCCAAAGGACGTCCAAGATAGAAGCTGGACACCACGCCCTAAACTCATCTAGATTCTCGTCCAGATTTGACAGGGCTCCGGTATATCGTGGATTGCCAGAGATTCCTCCATCGGAACTCGACGAAATTTTCCAGGGTTGTTGTAGACTCAATTCCGCACAATTCCACCAAAGAAATCTTTAAAAAGACACTTGAGGAGGCGGTGGCGGCGGACACAAGTTTGCTGTCCAGAAAAACAGCACGGTCGCCCGAGGGCAATGTTGACGTTGAGCCCCCGGGCTCCCTGGATGATTCCTCCATGATCTTGATAGAGATCGGAGTTGATGTTTATAAAGGCTCTCATCCGAACATGACGATCGGAGGTAGGGCGCAGTCCTTGGTCAAACCAAGGTGACCAGTCGAGCTGGTGACGAAGATGCCGAAGTCACAGTTGATCTGCAGGCGAGCCATCAACCTTTTGCCCAACACATAGTGGAACTCTCAATGAAAGCACCAATGTCGGTGTCAAAACCGGCGGATCTTGGGTAGGGGGTCCCGAACTGTGTGTCTAAGGCGGATGGTAACAGGAGGCAGGGGACACGATGTTTTACCCAGGTTCGGGCCCTCCTGATGGAGGTAAAACCCTACGTCCTGCTTGATTGATATTAATGATATGAGTATTACAAGAGTTGATCTACCATGAGATCAGAGAGGCTAAACCCTAGAAGCTAGCCTATGCTATGATTGTATCTATATGATCTATCGACTAGCCTGGCCTCGGTTTATATAATGCACCAGAGGCCTAGGATAACAAGAGTCCTAGCCGAATACGCCGGTGGGGAGGAGTCCTTGTCTTGATCACCAAGTCTTATAGAATCTTCCATGTATGCGGCAGCTGTCCAAACTGGCCCATGAGTATACGGCCATGGGGGTCCTCGGCCCAATCTAACAGATCGGGAGATGACGTGGTGAGTACCCCCTAGTCCAGGACACCGTCAATCACACTTATCTCTCCGCATGCATTCCTCCCGAGCTTGAACCAATCAGCATGCTTCTCCACGAAATTTTGCAATGCTGAGAAAGAGACTTGCGTGCATCTCAAATCGCCGGCAAAAATACTTCTGGAGGTAGGTTGGTTTAGGGTCAAAATGATCTCTCATAATCTTGGTATGGCCCTCCGCTCCATCACGGTTGAGGTGTATGTGGCCGATTGCGATCCTCTCGTCGACCGCCAAATATCATCATCGAAGATAGTGCCAATGACCATTTTGAAGTCATCGTCAGCTTCTTCCTCCTTCGATGATGAAGAGTCCTCAAAGATCATCTCTCTCAGCCTCTTCATCCCCAGTTTAAATGACTCAGTTCAATTCAATTGACAAAAGAAAAAAACAAGCCAAAAAGTAAAAAAAATGAAAAACTCATCTATGCAAACCATCAAACACTCGCAAGGCGGCGGAGGTGTCATGGCTGGCCGATGACTTTGAGACGATACTAGTGGTTGGCATGGCATGGAGATGGCCAGGAGAGCACGGTGAGGTGTCGGTGAGTCTATGAGGAAGAAGACTGAGCCACTTTCTGGCGACAGGATCGATGCAGCGGTAGCAATGGCGTTTGATCTCGATTTCGATGACAACATCGACCAATGTCTGTCTCATACTGGGGTAGAAGGTCAGCAAGGGCAAAGGGAGGCGGCGGGTTGTCGGTCGAGGCAGTGGGTAGTCATTGGCAGTAGCGCTGACGATGATGAAGCGCAGGGTTGGGACAACGCGTGCATAGTGCTGAGGAGTATAATTTATTCTCCCCTAACGGTTATACGAGTTCAGCTAGGTACCAGTTAGAGGAATAAACTAGAAAATTTACTCCTCTCGGCGGTTATAGGAGATTGGTTAGAGTTACTCTAAGGTCACAAATACCCGCACCACATGTGACTGTAAAAGTGCGACTGGCCTAATTCGACGTGGTGAACCATTGCCCCGTTAAACATCGACTGGTCAGCCAAAAATGTGTAGGGGCACACAAGGGTGGGGGCACACACCTGTGCGGTTGAGCAGGTGCGTCTGTTTGCGCCTTGATTCGTGCACTACCGTGTGCTAGAAAATTGTTAAAATCACTGGTAATTCATTTACGCTATGAATACATTAGAATACACTCGAGTATACATGTCAGTCTTCCATAGATGCATCGTACTTACTGTTGTATTATCCCCTCTTTGACTACGGGTGGACCTTATATGTTTACTTCTTTGCTTCTTGTTCATCTTCTTCCTCCTGTCTCTGGATTCTTAATCTGGACAAACTCTTCTTCCTTTGTACATTGTCACTATTGTTCCATCTTCTCTCATCCTATGATTTTATTTCCTTCACATTCGTGTAATTTCTTTCCTTTTCTGCTTCACCTACTGTGGGTATACTGTGCACTACCAATATGGATCTTTTTAGCAGAGTTTGATGGATTAAAGTTGCAATTCAATAGGTAATTTATTATATTACTCCTTCTATTTTGCTAGTATTCTTGCTTACTAATATGTCTCTGTCGTATCTACTTTTCCTCTTGTTTTGGACTCTAATTTGCAAGATTTGAATGAAACTAACCCGGATTGACGTTGTTTTCAGTAGAACTATGATATGTCTTCAACGTATCTACTTTTCTCTAATGTTTTTCCTCTTGTTTTGGACTCTAATTTGCATGATTTGAATGAAACTAACCCTGGACTGACGCTATTTTTAGTAGAACTACCATGTTGTTGTTTTTGTGCAGAAATAAAAGTTCTCGGAATGGAGCGAAACTTTGCGAGGATTTTTTATATCAACAAAGAGAATTTCTGGGGCCAAGATCCACCAGAGCGGGCACCTGGGAGGGCACAACCCACCAGGGCGCGCCCCTCCTAGCGTGCCTAGGTGGGTTGTCCCCACCTAGTGGCTCTGCAAACCCTGAAACCGATGCTATAAAATCCTATTTTTCCAGAAAAAATCAAGGAGAAAGAATTATCGCGATCCATGAGACGGAGCCACCGTCACCTCCTGTTCTTCATCGGGAGGCCAGATCTGGAGTATGTTTGGGGATCCGGAGAGGGGGATCTTCATTCTTCATCATCACCAACCCTTCTCCATCGCCAATTCCATGATGCTCCCCACTGGGAGTGAGTAATTCCTTTGTAGGTTCACTGGTCGGTGAGGAGTTGGATGAGATTCATCATGTAATCTTGTTAGTTTTGTTAGGGCTTGATCCCTAGTATCCACTATGTTCTGAGATTGATGTTGCTATGACTTTGCCATGCTTAATGTTTGTCACTTTGGGCCCGGGTGCCATGATTTCAGATCTGAACCGTTCATGTTATCATCATTATATTCATGTTCTAGATCCGATCTTGCAAGTTATAGTCACCTACTATGTGTTATGATCCGGCAACCACAGAGTGACAATAGTCGGGATCACTCCCGGTGATGACCGTAGTTTGAGGAGTTCATGTAGTCACCGCGTGTTAATGCTTTGTTCCGGTTCTCTATTAAAAGGAGGCCTTAATATCCCTTAGTTTCCAATTGGACCCCGCTGCCACAGGAGGGTAGGACAAAAGATGTCATGCAAGTTCTTTCCATAAGCATCTATGACTATTTACGGAATACATGCCTACATTATATTTTTGAACTGGAGCTAGTGCCACATCGCCCTAGGTTATGACTGTCACATGATGAATATCATCCAACAAGTCACCGATCCAATGCCTATGAATTTATCTTATATTGTTCTTGCTAAGTTACTACTGCTATCGTTACTGTTGCACTTGTTACAAAACTACTGCTATATATCACTGCTAACGTTACTATTACTGTTGTCACTATTATCAAAACTATCATATTACTTTGCTACTGATCACGTTGCTGCAGATAATTAATCTCCAGGTGTGGTTGAATTGACAACTCAGCTGCTAATACCTTCAAATATTCTTTGGCTCCCCTTGTGTCGAATCTATAAATTTGGGTTGAATACTCTACCCTTGAAAATTGTTGCGATCCCCTATACTTGTGGGTTATCAAGACCTTTTTCTGGTGCCATTGTGAGGGAGCATAGCTATATTTGTTGAGTCACTTGGGATTATTATCAATTTATCACTATGAAGAATTTGAAGGATGCTAAGACTAAGATTTATCCCTCTAACACGAGGGGAGGTAAGGAACTGCCATCCATTTCTGCTTTAGATTCACCTTCTGTTATAAGTAAACTTGCAACACCACCACATGCTATTAATCCTGATATGTCACAAGTTATTGATGATGCTACTTCTGCTATGAATGATACATATGATGATGCTAGTACCTTGCTTGATGATAATGATGTGCCACTTGGTGATTTTCTTGATGAACAAATTGCTAGAGTAATTCAACATGATGTTGCTGAATCCGATGATGAGCTTGAAACTGAAAATCCTAAAACACCTGCTAGAACTAGCCTTCCTAGATATGAATTGCCTAAGGTACCGGAAGGTTATGTTATGAATGAGGAGACAACAAGAGATATTCTTGCTTGTAAGGATAGAGATGATCTAGAGAAATTACCATGCAAGTATAAAGAAAAATCTCTGAATGCTAGAATGAAATATGATCCTATATAGCTACTTCACCTATCTTTATTGATGATAAGGATTATGAATTCTCTGTCGACCCAGAGTTAATCACTTTGGTTGAATCTGATCATTTCCATGGTTATGAAACTAAAACTGTTGTGGCACATCTTACTAAGTTGAATGACGAGCCACCCTTTTTACTCATGATGAGAAGACTTGTTATTACTTTATTCTCAAATTATTTCGGTTCTCATTGAAGGGTGATGCTAAATCTTGGTACAATACTCTTGCTCCTGGTTGTGTGTGTAGTCCCCATGATATGATTTATTACTTATCTGAAAAATATTTCCCTGCTCATAAGAAACAAGCTGCTTTACAAGAAATATTTAACTTTGTGCAAATTAAAGAAGAGAGTCTCCCACAAGCTTGGGGGAGGCTCTGCCAGTTACTTAATGCTTTGCCTGATCATCCTCTTAAGAAAAATGAAATACTTGATATCTTCTATAATGGACTAACCGATGCTTCTAGGGATTTCCTAGATAGTTTGGCTGGTTGTGTTTTCAGGGAACGAACTATTGGGCAAGCTAAAGAATTATTGAATAACATATTGAAAAATTATGATGATTGGACTGTCCCTGAACCACCGCTTAAACCCACTCCGAAGAAAGAGGGGTATATTATATCTCAGTCCCGAAGATATGCAAGAGGCAGAGAAATCCATGAAGGAAAACGGTATTAAAGCTGAGGATGTCAAAAATTTACCTCCTATTGAAGAAATACATGGGCTTGATGCACCACAACCACCTAAGGTGGTAGAGGTAAATTCTCTTATGAAATTCAATGATAATGACAATCCTCACAATATGCACCCTAGCCAATGCCTTTATGAGTTTGAAAACTATATTAGAAAACAAGATCACTTCAATGCAAATGTTATGAAACAATTGAAATACAATTCTGATAGGATTGCTCACTTGAGTGACTTGTTATTTAGAATCTCAAATGATGTTAGAGGTGTTGGAAAGCAGGCTTCTATGGTACAAACCCATTTAGAATAAGTTGCTAAATCTCAAAGAGAGTTGCTAGATGAAATGAATAATAATATACATGACTTTGGTGTTGGAGTTGCAACTAGAGGAGGTAAAATGACTCAGGAACCACTTTATCCTGAGGGACATCCAAAAAGAATTGAACAAGACTCACAAAGGAACAACACCATTGCACCTAGTCCTTTTAAACAAAAAATAGAAAAGTAAAATATAGGACTTTGCATGCTTCTAGTGAACCTAAAGTAGAGAAACCTCCTGATAATGATAATGAAGTTTCTACCTCTGATGCTGAAACTCAACCTGGTAGTGAACAATCACCTTCTGATAATGAAAAAGATAATGATGAGGTTCATGATAATACTCAAACAAATAGTAATGTACCAGACAATGATGTTGAGATAGAACCACCAGTTGATCTTGATAACCCATAACCTAAGAATAGAAGATATGAAAAAAGACTTTGTTGCTAGAAAACACGGTAAAGAAAGAGAACTGTGGGTTCAAAAACTTATGCCCTTTCCACCTAAGTCAACTAAAACGAAAGATGATGAAGAATTTGAACGCTTTGCTGAAATGCCGAGGCCAGTCTTTTTGCGTACTCGCTTGACTGATATCTTGAAAATGCCTCCTTATGCAAAGTATATGAAAGACATCATTACCAATAAGAGAAAAATACCGGAAGCTAAAATCTCCACCATGCTTGCTAATTATACTTTTAAGGATGGAGTACCTAAAAAACTCAGATATCTGGGAATACCAACTATACCTTGCTCCATCAAAAAGAATTATGTGAAAACTGCTTTATGTGATTTAGGAGCTGGTGTTAGTGTTATGCCTTTATCTTTATATAAAATACTTGATTTGAATAAACTCACACGTACTGAAATATCTTTGCAAATGGCTGACAAATCTACTGCCATACCTATCGGTATCTATGAGGATGTGCCCGTTGTTGTTGCTAATGTTAATATTTTGACTGACTTTCTTATACTTGAGATGCCCGAGGACGACAACATGTCGATTATCCTTGGTAGAACCTTCTTGAATACTGTTGGGGCTGTTATTGATTGCAATAAAAGCAAGGTCACATTTCATATCAATGGTAATGAGCATACGGTGCACTTTCCGAAGAAACAATTGCAAGTGAATGGTATTAATGTTATTGAAAAGTCTCCGACAATCACTATTGGAAGTTTTCAAATACCTCTACCTACTGCCAAAAAGAAATATGAAATGCTTATTGTTGGGGACATTCATATCCCCGTTGAGGTAACTTAGTGATTTACAAAAGTTCTTCGGTTTCATGCTAATCGAAAGTGGTTGTTAATAAGACCTGATCAACCTTATTAATGGATCATTTTTGACAGGTATGAAGTTGATGAATTTAGTAAGCACTACCTTCTATTCCTACCTTTTGTTTTCTGTTTTTATTAGTTAAATAAAATAAAATGCCTTGTTTTGTCTGTTTTCTAAATTTTCCATGCAATAAAAAATGACCCAAAAAGAAAAGTTCTCAAAATGCTCTAAAAATGTAATATGATTTGTTTCTGAATATTTAAGAATTTCTGGTGCAAATAATATCAGAGGGAGGTGCACCAGGTGGGCACAACCCACCTGGGCGCGCCAGGACCCCCAGGCATGCCCTGGTGGGTTGTGGTCCCCATGTGCCCCCCTCACTTACCTCTTTACACCACATCATCACCTACCTCCAGAAAAAATCTCCATAGCTCTCTTTCTCTCTCTCTCTCTCTCTCTCTCTCTCTCTCTCTCTCTCTCTCGTGTTCTTGCTCTTAAACCCGCGGATTTCGATCTCTTTGCTCGAAGCTCCATTTTTGAAACTGTTTCAGGGGATTGTTGCTTGGTATATGTGAGTCCACCGTTTGTCCAATTAGTTTTTGTTTTAGTTGTTTATATTTTGCATAGTTAGTTACTCTTGGAGCTGCTGTAGATGAGCTTGCATGTTGAATTCTTAGAGTTCTAAGTAGTTTGAATGCTTGCTATGGCCTCTATGTATCCCTATGAGTAGTTGGTATCATTCTTGTAAAGTTTTGTTGATAAACTTTTGTAACCCAATTTTTTTCAGAAAATTGTACGCGAACATGATGAACCTATTTGGAAGGAGTTCTTCAAGGAGGAGATCCTCGGGGGCATCTTCTAGTGACAGCTCTGCTCGTCGGTCTTATGCTGAACCAAGTGAAAGTTCCATTCGATATGCCGCCACAAAAACATGCCTATGGCCATGCGACGATTGTATGGTGCGTGTAGGCATTAAGGAGGAATTTGAGCAATATGTTCACAATGCCGGTCTCGGTCCCTACATTTTAGATAAGTGTGATCAACACCACACTCTCACTGAATCATTTGTCAAAGGATTTAAATTCCATCCCCGTGAGTCTAGGGTGTCATTTAAGCTTTATGAAAATTCATTTACCATATCACTAGAGAGTTTTGCTCACCACTGCAAACTCCCATTCTGGGGTTCGCTTGACGAACCTCTAAGGGCTGAGTACCAATCATTCTTGACTAGTCTTTGCTATGGTGAGACGAGGGGAGTGACGCGAGGTAGAATAAAGAGCATTCATTTTCGCGCAATTCAGTACTTTGCATTATTTAACGGGAAATGTATCGTAGGCAAGCAAGATTGTAGAAGACATTGTGCTCCAGACTTGAGCCTCATACGCACCGCTCTCATTGGTGATAGAAGTTATAATCTTGGAGTGATTGTTGCACGCAGACTACAGCATAACACTAATAGTGGCTACTTCTATGGTGGAATTTATGCCACGCGTTTAGCACGAGGGTTGGGTGTTTCACCTTTGCCCTTTGACCCTATCGTACCCATGCAGTATTTAGACTTTGATGCTATGAAAAATCATAAGATCCTTAAATGAAATATTCATGATTTCACCTATAACTTGTTGTTTAACCAAGCATCTATTGTGCACACATATTTTCCTGCACCTCCTCCTTTTGCTTATCATAGCAAGGGAAGATATTTCGTCCTTGAGAGCGAGGCATGATCCCACAACGCTGCCGTTGAGGCGGCATGGTAGGCCGAGGGATCCGCACCGAGAGCCTCCGTGAGCTACCACTCCGATTACTATCCAGGCTACTGATCAATTACCAAGCTAGGCCAAAAGCCTAAGCTTGGGGAAGTACGTGTTTCTCACTGACATTACATTCATGTTCACACATCTCATTCCAGTTGTCGGTGTTTACACTTTTTCATTGTATTGTCCATGCTTAATTTTATTTTCTTGCTTTCTTCTTGTGTGTTTGAAAAACCTTAGAAAAACCAAAAAAATTAGTTTTAGTTAGTTTACTTTTCATGCACGCTTAGCTGTAGCACTAAAAAGAAAACCCAAAAGATTTCCTTGTTCTTCTTTTGCTTGTTTGGAGATTTCCCGTGTAAATAGTTTTCTCATTTTTGCTTTCCCTTTTATTTGCTTGTTCAAGAAAACCAAAAACTCCAAAAATATTTCAGTGTGTTTCTCTGAATTTGTTTTCTTTTTATGTGAGTCTCACCAAGGAGAAGACCACGATGAAAATGTTGAGTGGCTCTCATTTGCATAATTTTTGATCTAATAAAGAGCCTATTTTACCTTGTCTTTTCCTGTTGAATAAAATGTTTGCAGATTCCAGCTTAGTCTACGGCACCCTTGCACTATTATTATTTTCACATCATTTGGTTGTGCAAGTGAAAGGCAATAATGACGATATTCGATGAACTGGCCGCGGCAGAGAGAAATGGGTATGAACTCGACTTGTTCTATTTTTGTAAATATGTTTAATCTAGTATCCATGATTCAGCCCATTATGATTAAACATGTTTGCAATGACAATTAGAGATTATATTTCATAATGCCATGCATAAGTAGCTAGGAGTGGATAATGATTTATCTTGGATATTAACATTGCGTTAAAATGATTGTGATGCAGTATGATGATATGGTATCCTCCTCTGAATATTCAAGCGGCTTGACTTGGCACATGTTCATGCATGTAGTTGAATCAAAACCAACATAGCCTATATGATATTTATGTTCATGGTGTTCATATCCTACTCATGCTAGTATCCAATGTTACTTATGCATATTGCATGTTCATGACTGTTGTTGCTCTCTAACTGGCCGCTTCTCAATATAATTGCTAGCCTTTGCCTGAACTATGTGGGAATTCTGCTTGTACATCAAAAACCTTGAACCCAAGTTATTCCATGCGAGTCCACCATACCTACCTATATGCGGTATTACCCTGTCATCCTAAGTAAATTTGAATGTGCCACCTCTAAAAACTTATAATAAATATCCTTTTTGTGTGCCTGGATCGTTCATGGAACGACAGGAGGTGGTTGGTATCTTCCATGCTAAGCGGGTTATTCTCAGGTTGAGTGTTTATTCATTCTCCATCGCACGAGAAAAGGGCAGTAATAGGGATGCCTGGTCCCAAACTGCAAATAGAAAAAGCTTACAAATAATCAAACAAAAACTCCCAATGGAGTCAAAACCTTTCTTTTATCGCTTGGGAACCGCCACTAGCATGCTTACCATGGAAGATATTGATAACTGATGGTCGTGAAGTAAACAAGAAGGGTGCATATCTCAAAATATAATTTACCTTTGTTTTAAAACTTGATCTCTCGCACCACTGCAAATCACTGCTTCCCTCTGCGAAGGGACTATCTATTTACTTTTATGTTGTGTCATCACCCTCTAAAATAAGCACCAGAACCTGAGAGCACTGCTTTCATGCTTATGCATTGTGTGTAGCTAATGTTGGGTGCATCATGACTGGATCTTTTCTACCATGAATTATAATGTTTAGTCACTGCTTGAACTTTGGAGGTGCTATGCATTTAAGTTTTGCGGTCTCAGAAAGGGCTAGCAAGATACAACTATTGTCATATTATATCATGGTTATTTTGACAATGTGTTGCTGTTTGATATATCTTATTATTGCTCGCTAGCTGATTATGTCATTGATATTAGTTAATATAATTTTTAAGAGTTATTGTCGGCATGGTTAGTTATAATATTGGCTGAAAACCTGGGTGCCGTTTAAGCTTATTTATGCAAACAAGAGCAAAAGAGTTCGTAAAAGTTTTTCTTTTTCACTTTCAGTTTATCAACTGAATTGCTTGAGGACAAGCAAAGGTTTAAGCTTGGGGGAGTTGATACGTCTCCAATGTATCTACTTTTACTAACGCCTTTCCTCTTGTTTTGGACTCTAATTTGCATGATTTGAATGAAACTAACCTCGGACTGACGCTGTTTTCAGCAGAACTACCATGGTGTTGTTTTTGTGCAGAAATAAAAGTTCTCGGAATGGAACGAAACTTTGCGAGGATTTTTTATATCAATAAAAAGAATTTCTAGGGCCAAGATCCACCGGAGGGGCACCTGGGTGGGCACAACCCACCAAGGGCACCCCCTCATGGCGCGCCCAGGTGGGGTGTCCCCACCTGGTGGCCCTGCAGACCCTGAAACCGATGCTATAAAATCCTATTTTTCCATAAAAAATTAGGAAGAAAGAATTATCACGATCCACGAGACGGAGCCGCCGTAACCTCCTATTCTTCATCGGGAGGCTAGATCTGGAGTCCGTTTGGGCCTTCGAAGAGGGGGATCTTCGTTCTTTGTCATCACCAACCCTTCTCCATCGCCAATTCCATGATGCTCCCCACCGGGAGTGAGTAATTCCTTCGTAGGCTCGCTGGTCGGTGAGGAGTTGGATGAGATTCATCGTGTAATCTAGTTAGTTTTGTTAGGGCTTGATCCCTAGTATCCACTATGTTCTGAGATTGATGTTGCTATGACTTTGCCATGCTTAATGCTTGTCACTTTGGGCCCGGGTGCCATGATTTCAGATCTGCACTGTTTATGTTATCATCATTATATCCATGTAGATCCGATCTTGCAAGTTATTGTCACCTACTATGTGTTATGATCCGGGAACCCCGGAGTGACAATAGTCGGGACCACTCCCAGTGATGACCGTAGTTTGAGGAGTTCATGTATTCACCATGTGTTAATGCTTTGTTCTAGTCCTCTATTAAAAGGAGGCCTTAATATCCCTTAGTTTCCAATTGGACCCTGCTGCCATGGGAGGGTAGGACAAAAGATATCATGCAAGTTCTTTCCATAAGCATGTATGACTATTTACGGAATACATGCCTACATTTTATTTATGAACTGGAGCTAGTGCCGCATCGCCCTAGGTTATGACTATCACATGATGAATATCATCCAACAAGTCACCGATCCAATGCCTACAAATTTATCTTATATTGTTCTTGCTAAGTTACTACTGCTATTGTTACTGTTGCACTTGTTACAAAACTACTGCTATATATCACTGCTAATGTTACTATTACTGTTGTCACTATTATCAAAACTATCATATTACTTTGCTACCGATCACGTTGATGCAGACAATTGATCTCCAGGTGTGGTTGAATTGACAACTCAGCTGCTAATACCTTCAAATATTCTCTGGCTCCCCTTGTGTCGAATCTATAAATTTGGGTTGAATACTCTACCCTCAAAAACAGTTGCGATCCCCTATACTTGTGGGTTATAAAACAACCATGGTGTTGTTTTTGTGCAGAAATAAAAGTTCTCGGATTGGAATGAAACTTTGCGAGAAATGTTTATTCAAATAAAGAGAATTTCTGGAGCCAAGAACCATCGGAGGGGGGCACCTGGGTGGGCACAACCCACCTGGGCGCGCCAGGACCCCCAGGCGCGCACTGGTGGGTTGTGGTCCCCACGTGGCCCCTCTCACTTATCTCTTCGTCCCACATCATCACCTACCTCCAGAAAAAAATCACCATTGCTCTCTCTCTCTCTCTCTCTCTCTCTCTCTCTCGCTCGCCCTCTCGTGTTCTTGCTCTCAAACCCGCAGATTTTGATCTCTTTGCTCGAAGCTCCGTTTCCGAAACTCTTTCGGGGGATTGTTGCTTGGTATGTGACTCCTCTGTTGGTCCAATTAGTTTTTGCTTTAGTGGTTTGAATTTTGAATAATTAGTTACTCTTGGTGCTGCTGCAGATGACCTTGCATGTTAAATTGTTAGAGTTCTAAGTAGTTTGAATGCTTGATATGACCTCTATGCATCCCTATGAGTAGTTGCTTTCAATCTTGTGAAGTTTTGTTGAGAAAAAATTTGTGGACTAAAAATTTCAGAATTTTGTTCATAGGGAAAAGATGAGTATCTTTAGGAAGTTTGCTTCTAAGAAGAACTTCAAGGGAGTTATCGGGGAGTCATCTGACAGTGATCTCCACACCCGGAGAATGGCGGAGGTACGGTCGTGCGAATGGCCGCATAACCCGTTCATGGAAGGGGTCGAAATCCTTCAAGAGTTTGCACAATATGTTGCTAATGCCGACCTCACCGACTTCGTTGCAGCTGAATGTGAACAATACCATCTCCTCACAAATTCCTTTGTGCAAAGTTTTCATTTCCTTCCTAGGAATAATCCTCGTGAGGTGTAGTTTAATTTATATGTTGAAACCCGTCATATACCACTTACTGAATTTTGTGATATTTGCATGGTTCCTTTTGACGGGGATTTAGTTGAGCCTAGGCCCGCAGAGTTTGATGGTTTTACCCCACTCTGACCGTGGGGGATGAGAGAGGGGTGTCGGGTGTCACCGCCACTAGCTTGCACTTTCCTGCTGTGCATTATTTCGCTCTATTTATTGCAAAGTGTTTACTTGCTAGAGAAAAGGTAGGTGCACTCAGTGCTCCACACTTTGCTTTTTTACGTCATGCACTTTACGACGACAACACTTATAGCTCGGAAGCTATTGTGGCACGTCACCTCCACATTAACAGATCCAAGAGTAAAATACATGGTGGTATTTACGCTACTCGCTTGGTGACTCACTTTAACATTCAGATACACTAGCATGATCATCCTTTGCCCAAGGTTTACCTAGATCACGCGACTATGGCACACCACCACTTTATTGATAGTGAGAACACCACTATGGATGTTCCATATAACTTGGTCTTTAGTGAGATTACTCGTGATGTTATTCCGTTCCCTGCACCTGCTTTGTTTGATCCTATTGCCATGGGCGGATACATGATTATGCTCGAGGACTTTGTCGCCTACCGGAACAACCTGGCTGCGACAGAGGAAGAGCCTCAGGAGTTGGACCCTCAAGTACCCGCTCCCCAAAACTTCAACATAGGACCCCATGGCTTCTTCGAGTGGTGATTACCAAGTTAGGCCAAAAGCCTAAGCTTGGGGGAGTACATATTTCCACCGACATTACATTCATGTTCACACATTTCATCTCAGTTGTTAGTGTCCACACTTTTTCATTGAATTATCCATGCTAAATTTATTTTCTCGCTTTCTTCTTGTGTGTTTGAAAACTTTGAGAAAATACAAAAATATTTTGTGCTTCTTTTTGATTTATCTTTCTAGTGTAGTTAGCTGTAGTATCTAAAAAGAAAACTCAAAAAGATTTCCTTATTCTTCTTTTACTTGTTGGGAGCTTTCCCGTGTAAATAGTCTTTCTTATTTTTGTTTTTCCCTTTTATTTGCTCATTCAAGAAAAACAAAAAACTCCAAAAACATTTTAGTGTGTTTCTCTGAATTTCTTTTCTTTCTACTGAGTCATACCGAGGAGAAGACTACGATGAAAATGTTGAGTGGCTCTCATATGCATTATTGTTGATCTAACAAAGAGCCCATATTACCTTGTCTTCTCTGTTTGAATAAAATGTTTGCAGATTCTAGCTTAGTCCACGACACTCTTGCACTATTATTATTTTCATATCGTTCGGTCGTGCAAGTGAAAGGCAATAATGACGATATTTGATGAATTGGCACTGGCACAGAGAAACGGGTATGAACTCGACTTGTTTTGTTTTTTGTAAATATGTTTAACCTAGTATCCATGATTCAGCCTATTCTGATCGAACATGTTTGCAATGATAATTAGAGATTATAGTTTTTCATGCCATGCATAAGTAGCTAGGAGTGGATAATGATTTATCTTGGATGTCAACATTGCGTTAAAATGATTGTGATGCGGTATGATGATATGGTATCCTCCTTTGAATGTTCGAGTCGCTTGACTTGCCACATGTTCATGCATGTAGTTGAATCAAAACCAACATAGCCTCTATGATATTTATGTTCATGGTGCTCATATCCTACTCATGCTAGTATCCAATGTTACTTATGCATAATGCATGTTCATGACCGTTTTCGCTCTCTAGCTGGCCGCTTCTCAACCTATTTGCTAGCCTTCGCCCGTACTAAGTGGGAATTCTGCTTGTGCACCAAAAACCTTAAACCCAAGTCATTCCAGATGAGTCCACCATACCTACCTATATTCAGTATTACCCTGCCGTCCTAAGTAAATTTTCATGTGCCACCTCTAAAAACTTCAAATAAATATCCTTTTTGTGTGCCTGGATTGTTCATAGAGCGACATGTGGTAGTCAGTATCTTCCATGCTAAGCGGGTTATTCTCATGATGAGTGCTTATTCACTCGTCCTTGCATGAGACGGGCGGTAATAGGGATTCCCAGTCCCGAACTCAAATTGCAAATAATTAAACAAAACTCCCCCGGGATTGTTGTTGGTATGGACGCCAACCGTTGTTTCGGACAAGCCATGGAGTGTGATTGTTGGTGGAGGGGGAGTAAACCTTTACTTTTATCGCTTGGGAACCACCACTAATGTGTTTAGCATGGAAGATACCTAATGGTCGTGAAGTAAACAAGAAAGGTGCATTTCTCAAAATTTCATTTACCTCTGTTTTAAAAACTTGAGCTCCGGCACCACTCCAAATCACTACTTCCCTCTGCGAAGGGACTATCTATTTATTTTTATGTTGTGTCATCACCTTCTAAAATAAGTGCCAGAACCTGAGAGCATTGCTGTCATGCTCATGCATTGTGTGTAGCTAATGTTGGGTGCATCATGACTGGATCTTTTCTACCATGAACTACAATGTTTAGTTGCCGCTTGAACTTTGGAGGTGCTCTGCATTTATGTTTTGCGGTCTCAGAAAGGGCTAGGAAGATACCACTATTGTCATATGTTTTGACAATGTGTTGCTGTTTGAGATATCTTATTATTGCTCGCTAGCTGATTATGTCATTGATATGAGTTAATATAATTTCTAAGAGTTATTGTTGACATGGTTACACTACTGCAGGATGCTGCTAACACGACACTATGGTCAGAGATCCTTCGAGAAACTGTGTGCGATGCAATAATCGCAAACGGTGCTGTACGAAAACCGTCAGAAATGTGTAAAACGTTTGCGATGACGGATGCATCAAACATGGTTCAGGTTTTAGTTGCGTGTGCGATGAAGGGCATACGGTTCAGTTCAATGAACTATTTGCGATGAGGAGGAACAAAAGAAACGGGCAGCCAGATGAAGGCGTGTGCGATACACAGCATACGGTTCACTCGGATGAACTATTTGTGATTAGGCAACACAAAAGAAACGGCTAGCCAGATCAAAGGTGTGTGCGATATACGGCATGTGGTTCACTCGGATGAACTGTTTGCGTTAAGACATGAGAACAGAAACGGTTCAACTTAACAAGATGTGTGTGATACGCGACAAACAGGTCTATAATCAGAAATGTGTGTGAAGACCGATAATAACACAGACGGTTGCTACTAATAAGACGTGTGTGTTGTGCGATGGGATTGCATACAGAACAACAACATACACACACACACACACACACACACACTTATAAGGACATGCTTGCATAACCAAATTAAACATCCTCTTACATAGGTGGCTACTACAACCATGGCATTTGCACACACCAAAGTAAACTATTACATGCATAATTACATAGGTGGCTACTACACACATGACATTTCCACACACACCATAAAGTAAACTATATATTACATGCATGATTAACTAGCATAAACGATCATCTGATCATCATCTACTTCTTGTGACGCTTGCTCTTCTTATGGCTCGATCAGGCTCGTTGATTTGGGTAACGAGGCACTTCCTCATGTCAACGATCCGCCTGTGCATCTCGTAGCATGTGTACATGCTCTTGGCTGCAAACCTGAGGTGAGGTTCATCCAGTTGCCGCATTCAGGCCTTGTGCCAGGATACGAGACTTGTTCTCTGGGCATCCTGCTTCATCTTTTCGTAGCAGGGGTCGATGATGACCGAGGCGAGTTCGACCAAGGAGTCCTGCTTCGTGCTGCTCCAGACCCTGTAGTGGTCACAGATTTCGACAAGGTTCTTGCAGTCCAAGCCCATAACACTGAGCGCTTTTACATCGTCTTTGGTATCCACCATGGCGAACTTGTAGTCGACGCTATTGACAAACCTGTTGAAACGGTCGCAAGGCTCTGTGGCCATGCAGTAGTGGTAGATGAGGACATGATGGTGCACGCACAACTGGGCGACGACAACCTTCTGGTCTATGCCGAGATGACCGGCGGTGTAGTGGAGGTCGATGCCGACCACCTTGTACTTGTCTCCAGCAAGCAACCGCTCAATGCTATTGATGTAGTCGTCCACCACGGCTGGGTCGATGGAGTACACCACCGAGAGATCTGTCTCCCTCGCGTGGGTCTCCACTCTATGCTCGCCGAACTCCATTAGAGCGCTGCCGGAAATCCCCTCTCTATGTGTCGTCATGGGTGTGCTTGTTGTGTTGTGGGGCGCGATCGAAAGGTTGAAGAGACTAAGGTTATAATGGCCGCGTGAATTAAAGGGGAAGCCGGACGGCCAGGAATATCGGCAGCCCTGATGGCAGTTCTAATTTGCAGCACGTAACTCCATAGTGCTGCACATAACTGCATCGCGTGGCAACACGCGCGGTGCAACCGCATGCATATGGGGCCCCTGACGTGATCGTGCACACGCCCAACCGCTGGCATAGCGCACACGGAGGGACGCGAGCAGAGTGCTCTGCGGTCGCCTCAAGGAAAAGTTTTCCACAAGACGAGTGTGCCAACGGACGCGAGCAGAGCGCGCCAACGGACGCGACAAAGCGTGCCGCGGTGCTTAACGGCGAGCACAACGTGTTGCGGTGCCTAACGGCGAGCACAGCTTGCCGAGGGACACGAGCAGCGGATGACACAGTGATACGTTGCAACTAAGACGAACTATGCGAGCGATGTCAGAGACATCAAGCACGAATTAGATTAGAGTTGCGTGTGTGATACGTGGCAGACAGTTGATCCATCAGAGCTGTTTGTGATGGAATAAGCCGTGTGTGTTGTGGGCAAACACTTGCTTGTGTATAACCTTAAATTTAACAAAAAAGTGTTAATGCATGTTACAAAAATTGTACAGCTGGAAACTATGTTCAAATATGACTCCAACGATATAATCTATGGCGACATGCATTCATATTTTATTAGTTAAATCCTAGTTATAAACCAGGATGGGGGTATAGTAGGTAATTAAATCACAAACATTTTTTATTAACTATATGTGTACGTGTCCTCTCGTCCTCCTCTCGCACGTCTTGTCACCCCGCTGCCGTGGACGGCTTACAGCGCAAGCTTGCGTAGCGCGCGGGGGCGTTCTTTTGGCCAAACGGTGGCGCCAATGAATTGCCGGTGAGCCCGTTCCCACGCAACCTCGCAGGTTCCCGCACAAGCTTCCCGCTCGACTCGGTGAAATCCTCCAAAATGCCAATGCTTACCGGCCTGCTATAAAAATCCTCACAGCCGGCGAGTCCCGCCTCGCATTTTCCCCTCCCTCCCTATAACTTATCTCATGTGCTTCTCCCACAATCGCCAATGGCATCGGTCCGTCGTCGTTGCTCAGCCACTCCGCCGTCATCAGAGGATAACTCCAGCTGGGAGGCTACACCGCAGCGGCGGCGCAGTCCCGGGCGTACTGTAGTGCGCGTGGCATCCCTGTTGGTTGTGCGTGAAACACCCACCACATGCTCCGCTGCCACTGCCCGTCGGCAGCTGTTCCCGGCCTCCGTTGCCGCCACACCACCGTCAAAAGCCAGGGCCATCTCCCGCTCTGCCGCCGCGGCCCGAAGGCGGGAGGTGGCCGTCGTGGCCGCCACCCCACTGCCGGCCACCATGGCCATCACCCGCTCTGCCACCGCAGCCCGAAGGCGGGAGGTGGTGGTCGTGGCCGCCACCCCATCGTCGGCCACCGTGGCCGCCAGCCCACCGTCGACCGCCGGGATCATCACCCGCTCTGCCACCACCGCCCGAAGGAGGGGGCGGAGGTGGAGGCCTGCACGTGCGTCAGCGACCTTGTGCGCTACATCGTGTTCCTGCGGGAGGAGGAGGAGCGCCTTGTCGAGCAGGCAAAGAGACTTACCACAGCCGTGGCCGCAGCACACGCCAACGCAGAGGCGAGGAATCTGGAGATCTACGAGCAGTCTAGCCGCTTCGAGAGGGATCGTCTGGAGCGGCAGTGGGCGTTCGAGCTGGTGAGTGTCGCTGAATGTGCAACAGCGGCAGGCACCGTATTGCATTTGTCCAGCTCATTGGTAGGCTCCTCCTCTTCCTCTGCCTCTTACTGAGCATGCTCGGCAAAGGAGAGGCTGCCGGAAGTAGCACAAAGCCCCTCCGTGGTAGTAGTATTTAGGGGCTATTTTGTTCAGTTCATCTGACTATAGATGTGTGGTCGAACTGTACAACGTACTTAAAATTAGCTAGTATATATAGCTGAACTAGCTATTTCAGTACATGGTTGGCAACAATTGGGGAGAAGTTTGGCGGGTTCAGCTGTCGAGTTGAACTGTTTGTATAAATTAAGAACGATTGCTTAATCTATGAATGAAATCTATGCTTAATTACTGAATTTGAGTTGCAAAATTTACATAGTGCTAATGATTTCTAGCTGCATATTTTGACAAATCTCAGTGTTACAAGGATTGACAAATGGCAATGTTACTAGATCAACAAATGTAAATCTTTCTAGTTTGACAAATGGCAACATACCCAATATGAAAGATGCAAATCTTACCAAATTGTTTGTACGTGGTTGCACACGGGTCATCCAGAACAACCGTTTGCACTGAAGGGATGCAAAAATCCTGCGCTGCTCTCACTTTGCATACGAGTGTTCTATCTAAATTGTTTGTGATCAAGAGCTGCAGAAATCCTGCTCGGCACATTTTCTCTTGGCTTCCTGGGGAAGCTGTCGGTTTTCATACGGGTGTTCTAACTAAAACGCTTGCGACGAGTGTTTTATATTTAAAAGGCAAATTAAACTGCGGCTTGGGCACCATTAATGGAGAGGACACGAGCAAGGCGGGCGGCCATGGAAATTAAAGGGTTCGCTTCCAAGTGAGCCTGCGCACCGTACAACTCGCACGCTTCCCGGTGATCCTGCGCACTCGAGGATAGCTTGCACGCCTCTCAGTCAGCCTGCGCACCGGACGGCGCTCGCACACCTCCCGTTTAGTCAAGGTCAAGCAGCTATCCGCACGGCACCTCCTACAGCCATTAAAACCAAGACACGTGGCGTCACATGAATGGCTAACATAATTTTGGATTTACTAGAATTTAAAAACCAGGGATCTCAATGTTTTGCCGGCAATCAACGGTGCCCTGGTGTTCGAAATTCATTCCCATTTCATACATGGACCTAAACATGCACCCGAGGACATAGATTTGATTTTTCAACCAATTTATATGCACTGGAGCATGTGCATGTAGCTCAAATTTGAATTATGCACATAAATGCATTGAAAACTCAGTTAATGCATAAAAATATCCAAACGAACCCTGGAAAATCACAAAAATTCACACAACACTCATGTTGTTCTATGTTGACACAAGAACGAAAATTGAAAGCAATAAGAGGCAATGGTTATTGTTTCGTCCCCAAAGGTGGGATGTTCCCTACCGAAAACCATCATGCTTGTTGTGAGAAGCATATACCCAAACCTGCCCCAAATGGGACAAAATTTGTACCACGACATGTTGATGCTGCTCCATGATAGCATGCCAAGTTTCATGAAATTCTAGACAAGTTTTTGATTTACTAGAATTTTAAAAGAAGGCATCTCAATGTTTTGCCGGCAATTAATGGTGCCATGGTGTTTCGAATTCATTTCCATTTCTTGCATGGGACCTAAGCATGCACATAAGGACACATATTCGATTTTTCAACCAAGTTATATGCACTGGAGCATGTGCATGTAGTTCAAATTTGAATTATGCACATAAATGCACTGAAAACTCACTTAATGCATAAAAATGTCCAAATGAACCCCGAAAAATCACAAAAATTTGCACAACACTCCTGTTGTTCTATGTTGACACTCGAAATTTTTTGAAAGCAATAAGAGGCAACGGATATCATTTCGTCCCCAAAGGTGGGACATTCCCTATCGAAAACCATCATGCTTGTTGTGGGAAGCTCTGGTTTGTGAGAAGCATATACCCAAACCTGCCCCAAATGGGACAAAATTTGTACCACAGCATGTTGATGCCGCTCCATGATAGCATGCCATGTTTCATGAATTCCAGACGAGTTTTGGATTTACTAGAATTTAAAAACCAGGCATCTCAATGTTTTGCCGGCAATCAACGGTGCCCTGGTGTTTCAAATTCATTCCCATTTCTTACATGGGACCTAAGCATGCACACAAGGACACATATTTGATTTTTCAACCAATTTATATGCACTGGAGCATGTGCATGTAGTTCAAATTTGAATTATACACATAAATGCATTGAAAACTTAGTTAATGCATAAAAATGTCCAAACGAACCCCGAAAAATCACAAAAATTCGCACAACACTCCTGTTGTTCTATGTTGACACTCGAATTTTTTTGAAAGCAATAAGAGGCAACGGATATCTTTTCGTCCCCAAAGGTGGGACGTTCCCTATCGAAAACCATCATGCTTGTTGTAAGAAGCTCCAGTTTGTGAGAAGCACATACCCAAACCTGCCCTGAATGGGACAAAATTTGTACCACGACATGTTGATGCCGCTCCATGATAGCATGCCAAGTTTCATGAATTTCAGACGAGTTTTGGATTTACTAGAATTTAAAAACCAGGCATCTCAATGTTTTGCCGGCAATCAACGGTGCCCTGGTGTTTCAAAGTCATTCCCATTTCTTGCATGTGACCTAAACATGCACACAAGGACATAGATTTGATTTTTCAACCAATTTTTATGCACTGGAGTATGTGCATGTAGTTCAAATTTGAACTATGCACATAAATGCATTGAAAACTCAGTTAATGCATAAAAATGTCCAAACGAACCCCGAAAAATCACAAAAATCCGCACAACACTCCTGTTGTTCTATGTTGACACTCGAAATTTATTGAAAGCAATAAGAGGCAACGGACATCGTTTCGTCCCCAAAGGTGGCACGTTCCTTACCGAAACCATCATGCTTGTTGTGAGAAGCTCTGGTTTGTGAGAAGCATGTTGATGCCAAAGGTACCACGGTATGTTGATGCCGCTACATGATAGCATGCCAAGTTTCATGAATTTCAGACGAGTTTTGGATTTACTAGAATTTAAAAACCAGGCATCTCAATGTTTGCGGCCGAGTGATGGTGGCAGGGTGTTTGAAATTCATTCCCATTTCTTGCATGGGATCTAAGCATGCAACCAAGGACACATATTTGATTTTTCAATAAGTTTATATGCACTGGAGCATGTGCATGTAGTTCAAATTTGAATTATGTGCATAAAATGACTGGAAAACCCAGTTAATGTATAAAAATGTACAAACGGACCCTGAATCATTCCAATTTTTTGACGACACACCTATAGTTGCATGTTCACTGTAGATAAAAGTTCTAACAATTCAAATGCCATCCTTTGTAGTTGTGACCCCATTATGTAATTTAAATGATCAAGACGATAAATCAAGTAGATCGCACACAGTTTATTATACCAACCATGTGAGATGCCGCACAAAATATCTTTGAGCACAGTCGGTCTGATGACACTTTGCGCGCCAGTTTTTTGGCTGAAGCAATTCCAAATTTTCGGCTTCCGCGGAAATATCTACCTCCCCGGCCCCTCCCCCTTACCAAAAGCCACATTTCCCCTCTTTCCGCCTTCCTTTCCAAGTTGAAACCTTCACTCCTTGCTTCCAGTGCCGTCGCCTCCTCGTCGGCGACCCTCCTTCATGCTGCTCGGCCTAGCCTATCCAGGCAGGTAATCCACACCCGACCGCCATCCTCCTCCTCCTTCCACATCCCACATGCCCCGACCGCCGACGCGACACCTTCCACCCAAATCACCGACCCCTCCACCAAATAAGCGCCGGCCTAAGCCATGCTGCACGTAGTATAGCCAGGACCTCAAGGAGCATTTGGCAGTGGAGAAGCAAATCGCGGCCACATGCGCGGATGAGGTCGCGGTGGTTGCCATTCATGCCGACCCCCAGATCTTGAAGGAGCACCTTGCCATTTGCTAGCTATGCCAGTTATGCATGCTCGGTTTACCCGTTGCGTGTGCTGCTCCTGCCTTTCCTTCACAAATTCTAGTGAATTGTGCTATCTAATTTTACCATGCAATCTGTTGCTCTAGTGTATATGTTCTATATGTTGTGTAGTGTGGTGCTCACTTATTAACTATTTTGTTAATTAGTTGTCGTCTTCAGTTAACTGTTTGGTTCAATTATGCAAATGTGATGTTCAATTCTTCAGGCTACAATTTTGTATTGTCTTCCATGTGAGAAATAAATCGAATTTATCTTTACAAAATTGTGGGTGCATTCTGTTATCGTACATGTGAGGAATAAATTGAGTTTGGCTGTAGTAAATAAATGAGAAATAAATACAATTGCTACAATTGGTTGTAGTTAACTGTTTGGTTAAGTGTCTGATCTTCTATTAGGAGTATGTTATATTGTGCAATGTGGTGCTCAGTTAATGTTTGGTTCATTTGTTGTGGTTAACTGCTTGGTTCAATGTTATATTGTGCAATGTGCTGCTTAGTTAATGTTTGGTTCATTTGTTGTGGTGTTTAGTTAACTGCTTGGTTCAATTCTGCAATGCGATGTCCAATTGTCGTGGGTAGAATTTTGTATTGTTGTGCATGTGAGTAATAAATCGAATTTGTCTACACTTAATAAATGAGAAACATATACAAGTACTATATTTCCTAGTTCTTAATCATGCTTGGTTTGGATAAATGGGTTTTCTCCGTGGCTTGAATTAATCTGATGAATCTGCAATGTGATTATTTTTCATCAACATATTTTACTGATAGCATGCGAACCCTTACTTAACCTGATGACTAACTACCTTATACGTGTTGCAGGGAAACAATTGGAATCATTGAGGTTTACAATCGAGGTTAGAACATGGATGGTCCGTTGTCTAATATCACATTATTGTGCAATTGCAGGAACCATTCTAATATATGGTTTTTAACAATTTGGTCTTGCACATGTAGGTCCTGCTATCAGAGGTTTTGACCCACTGTTCGACCCTTTTTGCATATGGGGAAATGAGTTGTCCATGAATATCAGTCAAGTCAAGAAACTCAGAAAGATTGTTAGGATAAAGAAATTAGCGACAAAAAACAACAAGATCTTTGTCTGCACAATGAACAAGACATCAGTTTAGTACTAGATGGTACCAACTATTATACCTTGCCTTTTTTATTCCTTTACCCCAGTTCCAATATAGAGAAGATATTTATGCACATCCTTGTTTTCAGGCCTTTCCAAAGCAGGTCACTGATGATTACCTCTCAAACCACCTGTTTGGTCAGGTGGCGAGGAAGGTATTCATACAACACCCATGGTTCAATATTGAAGTGTTCCTGAAGAGGACGAAGGATGGACGGTCAATCATCCACAGGCACTGGCCTAAAGTTACAAAGACCTTCAACATCAATGAAGGCTCAATATTCACCTTCTGCTTCAGCAGTTTTCCAGATGAGATACATCTGTCTATGTACCATCTATGGTACTAATTTCGAAAGGTTATATATGTTGCATGTGAAACTTGGTCCTGGTGTAGTTGTGTAATGGGGTAGCCGAGCGCTGAAGCTATATGATGTTGTACTATGATGTATTTCAATTATCAAAATGAAATATATTGTGTGCTTAATATGAACTATCAATTAGATTAATAAATGGATTATGAATAATCAGATAATTAGCCTGCTAGTGGCGAATTAGCCTGCCAATTGGGTTTTGCTATTGCAAATGGTTGTTAAAAAAATACCGCGGGTGATAACCTCAGGCAACGCACACCGTTTCCAGGAATAAACCATGTTGGATCAATGAACAATCACACACGACTTTCTCTTGAAAACTGTTTGTGTTAGGCCACCTTGCGCAAATGTTTACCACATGAAAACTATGTGTGATGGACAGCCTTTGCCACACAGTTTCTTCCACGTACCGTGTGTGATATATTCAATAACGCAAGCGATTTAACGGGAAAAATTGTGTGTGATGTACTTGTGAACAGAAACGCTTTCCTTCGAGCGACTGTGTGGGATGTACATACAAACAGAAACTTTTAGCCGGGACTGACTGTGTGGGATGTACTTGCGACCAAAAACAATTTTGCCGTATAATTGTATTTTCTTTAGCTCCATTGTACGTATTTCCGTATTTGAGAGCTCACGGTCGCACACGACCTCATTTTTCCGAATGTCTGTGTCAGGAGGGCATATCCCCGACGGTTTCTGGGTCGTGTGGGAAGGACCCCCCCTATCGCCCACACTCACTTGGCGACGGTTCCAGATGCCGTCGCGGAAAGGGGTTTTAAACCGTTTGTTTAGGAGCTCACTGTACTAGTGTTAGTCATGATTTTTGCTTAAAACCTGGGTGCTACTTAAGCTTATTTATGTAAACAAGAGAAAAAGAGTTCGTAAAAGTTTTTCTTTTTCAATTTCAGTTTATCAACTGATTTGCTTGAGGACAAGCATGTTGGGAAACGTAGCATGCAATTTCAATAATTTTCCTATGCTCACGCAAGATCTATCTAGGAGATGCATAGAGATGAGAGGGGGAGAGTGTGTCCACGTACCTTTGTAGACCGAAAGCGGAAGCGTTTGACAACGCGGTTGATGTAGTCGAACTTCTTCTCGTTCCGACCGATCAAACACCGAATGTACGTCACCTCCGAGTTCTGCACATGTTCAGCTCGATGACGTCCCTCGAACTCTTGATCCAGCAAAGTGTCAAGGGAGAGTTTCATCAGCACGATGGCGTGGTGATGGTGATGGTGAAGTGATCCACGTAGGGCTTCGCCTAAGCACTATGACAATATGACCGAAGGCGTAAACTGTGGAGGGGGCGCCGCACACGGCTAACAATCATTGTTCTGTGTTCTAGCGGTGCCCCCCTCATATATATAGGTTGTAGGGGAGGAGAGGCAGCCAAGGGGGTGCCCTAAGTAGGAGGAATCCTACTTGGGTGCCTCCCTATTCGGCCTCCCCCCTTCCATATCCATCCGGGGGAAGGAAGGAGGAGGGAGGAGGGAGGGAAGGGGGAGGCCGAATCCCTCCCCTTGCTTTCTCCCTTATCCTCTTTCCTTCCCCCTTATTATGGCCTACATGGGGCGCACCAGGCCCTTAGGGGCTGGTCTGTCCCCTTCTTAGCCCATTAAGGCCCACGTAGTTGCCGGGGGGATGCCCGGAACCCCTTCCGATGACCCGATATGCACCCGGTACACCCGAAACACTTTCGGTGTTCGAATACCATCGTACTATATATCAATCTTTACCTCTCAACCATTTCGAGACTCCTCATCATGTCTGTGATCTCATCCACGACTCCGAACAACATTCGGTCACCAAATCACATAACTCATATAATACAAAATCATCATAGAACGTTAAGCGTGCGGACCCTACGGGTTCAAGAACTATGTAGAGATGGCCGAGACACCTCTACGGTCAATAACCAATAGTAGAACGTGGATGCTCATATTGGTTCCCACATATTCTACAAAGATCTTTATCGGTCATACCGTAATGACAACATACATTATTCCCTTTGTCATCGGTATGTTACTTGCCTGAGATTCGATCATTGGTATCTTCATACCTAGTTCAATCTTGTTACCGGCAAGTCTCTTTACTTGTTCCGTAATACATCATCCCACAACTAAGTCATTAGTCACATTGCTTGCAAGGCTTATTATGATGTGCATTACCGAGAGAGCCCAGAGATACCTCTCCGATACTAGGAGTGACAAATCCTAATATTGATCTATGCCAACCCAACAATCACCTGCGAAGATACCTGTAGAGCATCTTTATAATCACCCAGTTACGTTGTCACGTTTGATAGCACACAAGGTCACCGGTACGCGTCGGTGCTATACAAACGGTTTTTAACCCCTTTCTGCGATGACACTTGGAACTGTCGCCTAGTGAGTGACGGCGATAGGGGGGTCCTTCCCACACGACACAGAAACCGTCGGGGATATGTGTTGGGGAACGCAGTAATTTCAAAAAAATTCCTACGCACACACAAGATCTATCATGGTTATGCATAGCAACGAGAGGGAAGAGTGTTGTCCATGTACCCTCGTAGACCATAAGCGGAAGCGTTATGACAAGCGGTTGATGTAGTCGTACGTCTTCACGATCCGACCGATCCTAGTACCGAAAGTACGAAACCTCCGCGATCTGCACATGTTCGGCTCGGTGACGTCCCATGAACTCTTGATCCAGCTGCGTGTCGAGGGAGAGCTTCATCAGCACGACGGTGTGATGACAGTGATTGAGGGAGTCCTGGATTAGGGGGTGTTCGGATAGCTGAACTATACCTTCAGCCGGACTCCTGGACTATGAAGATGCAAGATTGAAGACTCCGTCCCGTGTCCGGAAGGGACTTTCCTTGGCGTGGAAGGCAATCTTGGCGATGCGGATGTTCAGATCTCCTACCATTGTAACCGACTCTATTTAACCCTAACCCTCTCCGGTGTCTATATAAACCGGGGGGTTTTAGTCCGTAGGACAACATACACATCAACAATCATACCATAGGCTAGCTTCTAGGGTTTAGCCTCTCTGATCTCGTGGTAGATCTACTCTTGTACTACCCATATCATCAATATTAATCAAGTAGTACGTAGGGTTTTACCTCCATCGAGAGGGCCCGAACTTGGGTAAAACTTCGTGTCCCTTGCCTCCTGTTACCATCCGGCCTAGACGCACAGTTCGGGACCCCCTACCCGAGATCCACTGGTTTTGACATCGACATTGGTGCTTTCATTGAGAGTTCCTCTGTGCCGTCGCCGTCAGGCCCGATGGCTCCTATGATCATCAATGGCGATGCAGTCCAGGGTGAGACCTTCCTCCCCGGACAGATCTTCGTCTTTGGCGGCTTCGCACTGTGGGCCAATTCACTTGGCCATCTAGAGCAGATCGAAAGCTACGCCCCTGGCCGTCAGGTCAGATTCGGAAATTTAAACTACACGGCTGACATCCGCAGGGACTTGATCTTCGACGGACTCGAACCATCACCGAGAGCGCCGCACTGTCACGACGAGCATGATCTAGCTCTGCTGCCGAACAGTGCCCTGGAGGCCGCACCCGCCTTGGCTCCGACCCTTAGTTCGGAGCCAACCGCGCCGATCGAGGATGGGCGGTTGGACGCTACCTCGGGGGCTGTGATCCCAACGACGGTTGAGCCGAACACCAGCCCCGTACTCTGCGAGACTTGTGACTCCACGGAGCCGGATTCTTCTCCGGACTCCGAACCGTCCGTGCCCCTGCCGATCGAATCCGATTGGGTGCCGATCATGGAGTTCACAGCCGCGGACGTCTTTCACACTCGCCTTTCGGCGATATCCTGAAGTCACTGAAGTCTCTCTCTTTATCAGGAGAGCCCTGGCCGGACTACGGTCAGCAAGGTTGGGGTACGGATGATGAATAAATTCAAAACCCACCCACCACCCACTTTGTAGCCACTGTCGACGACTTAACCGACATGCTCGACTTCGACTCCGAAGACATCGACGGTATGGACGCCGATGAAGGAGATGATGAAGAACCAGCGCCTACCAGGCCCTCGAAAGCCACCTCGTCATATGACATATATATGGTGGACACCCCAAAAGAGGGAGAGGGCGATGGAACAGCGGAGGATGACCCCTCCAAGAAACAGCCCAAGCGCCAGCGTCAGCGGCGCCGCTCAAAATCCCGCCAACACAAAAACGGTGATTCCAGCACGAGAAATACTCCGGAGAGTGCCGAAGAAAACCCCCTCCAGCAAGGTTTAGCATAGGAGGATCGAGAAACCAGCCATCATGAGAGAGCGGCAGACAGAGAGGTCGAGGACAATAATTATATGCCTCCCTCCAAAGACGAGGCAAGCCTCGACGACGATGAATTTGTCATGCCAGAGGATCCGGTTGAGCAAAAGCGTTTTCAACGCAGGCTTATGGCCATGGCAAGAAGCCTCAAGAAAAAACAGCAACAGCTCCGTGCTGATCAAGATTTGCTGGTTGACAGATGGACCGAAGTCCTTGCGGCCGAAGAGCATAAACTCGAACGCCCCTCCAAGAGTTACCCAAAGCGCAGGTTGCTACCCCAATTAGAGGAGGAAGCACTTGATGCGGCCGAACGGCCACCTCGTGGCCGCGACTGAGAGGCCTCCCGGCCCTCCACTCAAGCCGCACCCCGTACCAAGGCACGGGGATATGCGCCAGACTTACAAGACATGTTGGAGGACAAGGCAAGGCAAACACGATCGATCTATGGATCGCGTGGGCACCCCACGGCTCGAGACGGTAACCGTCACGCCGGCCACAAATTCGGCAGGGCCGAACATAGTAGACAAAACTCATTGGAGCTACGTCATGATATCGCCCAGTACAGAGGCGCTGCACACCCACTGTGCTTTACAGACGAAATAATGGATCATCAAATCCCCGAGGGTTTCAAACCCGTAAACATCGAATCATATGATGGCACAACAGACCCTGCGGTATGGATCGAGGATTATCTCCTTCATATCCACATGGCCCGCGGCGACGATTTTCATGCCATCAAATACCTCCCACTCAAGCTTAGAGGACCAGCTCGGCATTGTCTCAACAGCTTGCCAACAGGATCAATCAATTGTTGGGAGGACCTGGAAGCCGCATTCCTCGACAATTTCCAGGGCACTTATGTGCGACCCCCAGACGCCGATGACCCGAGTCACGTAATTCAGCAGCCAGAGGAATCGGCCAGGCAATTCTGCACACGGTTCCTAACAAAGAAAAATCAAATAGTCGACTGTCCAGACGCTGAGGCCCTAGCAGCTTTCAAGCACAATATCCGTGACGAGTGGCTGGCCCGGCACCTTGGACAGGAAAAGCCGAAATCTATGGCAGCACTCACGACACTCATGACCCGCTTTTGCGCAGGAGAAGACAGCTGGCTTGCTCGCAGCAACAATATGACCAAGAACCCTGGTAGTTCGGACACCAGGGACATTAGTGGCAGCTCACGTCGCAACAAGCAGAAGTGCCGCATTAACGGCGACAATGCTGAGAATACCTCAGTTAATGCCGGATTCAGAGGCTCTAAATCCGGTCAGCGGAAAAATCCATTCAAAAGGAATCCTAGGGGCCCGTCCAGCTTGGACCGAATACTCGACCACTTGTGCCAAATACATGGCACCCCCGAAAAGCCGGCCAATCACACCAACAGGGATTGTTGGGTGTTCAAGCAGGCAGGCAAGTTAAGCGCCGACAATGAAGACAAGGGGCTGCATAGCGACGATGACGAGGAGCCCCGACCACCGAACAACAATGGACAGAAGGGTTTCCCCCCACAAGTGCGGACGGTGAACATGATATACGCCACCCACGTCCCAAAAAGGGAGCGGAAGCGCGCGTTAAGGGACGTATACACGGTAGAGCCAGTCGCCCCAAAGTTCAACCCATGGTCCTCCTGCCCGATCACCTTTGATCGAAGAGACCATCCCACTAGCATCTATCATGGCGGATTTGCCGCATAGGTTCTAGACCCAATTATTGACGGACTTCATCTCACTAGAGTCCTCATGGACGGCGGCAGCAGCCTGAACCTGCTTTACCAGGATACAGTGCAAAAAATGGGCATCGATCCCTCGAGGATTAAGCCCACCAAAACGACCTTTAAAGGCGTAATACCAGGTGTAGAGGCCAACTGTACAGGCTCAGTCACACTTGAAGTGGTCTTCGGATCCCCGGATAATTTCCGAAGTGAGGAATTGGTCTTCGACATAGTCCCATTCCGCAGTGGCTATCATGCACTGCTCGGACGAACCGCATTCGCCAAATTCAATGCAGTACCGCACTACACATACCTTAAGCTCAAGATGCCAGGCCCTCGTGGAGTAATTACGGTCAATGGAAACACCGAACGCTCCCTCCGAACGGAGGAGCACACGGTAGCCCTCGCGGCAGTCCGAACGGAGGAGCAGCGGAAGTACAAAGCAGCCTCTCCAGGCAGTTCTGCAGTCCGGCCATTAAACTTCGGAACACCGTCAAGCGCGCCCGGAGTAACCTACAACAAGACCGCCTGACACGTTTTGAGCAGGCGTAGCAATGCGGCCCCGACCCCAACCCTAGCAAAAAGGTGACGCTAGTACTTCGCGTACATAATTACGCTCTAGAAATACCATGGGCATAGGGGGAGGGGCACCATCACGGCACGCCCAAAACACGGCTTAAACCGCACCAGGGGCTGCCGATTTTTTACTTTTCTCTTACTTCCAGGACTCTACTCTTCGGAAGGCCTGTTCGGCAGTTCAATTGCCACACAAACGATGCAAGAACCAGGGAAGCAGACAAGCCATGCCGCATTACGGAAATCCTAGGTGGTCTCTATCACGAGAAAGTATACCTGTTTCGCATACTATTCCGCAGCTTGCCCCTGGAAAGCAGACATGTTAAATAGTCCAACTTTTCGTTTATCACATTACTTGTATCGTTCTGCTTTGATCGCAGCTATTTCTAATAAACAATGCATAGCTTTTGTCTATTTTTGCACTATCTTTTTATAAATAAATGTTCCTTAATGACATGTTGCACCCGTACAACTTGGTACGGCCAAAATACGCCTGGGGCTTTTAGCACCCCTCAATATGGTGTGAGAAGTCCGAACACTTTCACAAGTGCGGCACCCCGAACTTATAGCATTATATGCATCGGCTCCGAATAATGTCTTGGGTCAATACTTGGGTTTGCCCAGCTCCTATGTTTTGGTGCCTTACGTTCCGCTATATCGGCTAAGGTAGCACTAGGAGAACCACTGCGATTGTGCGCCAGTTGAGCTGGGCCGAGCACCTCAGTGGAGAAAGCTAAAACTGACTGTCATGATGAAGCGAGAGCTGGTCACTGTTCGAGAGGTTTTTTCGAGTCCCTAAAGACTTATGCCGCTTAGGGCGACGAGTCGGCTCTGTCCAGCCAAGGCGTGGATAGCGCCCTGAACTCGGTCTTCCGAATACTAGGGGCTTCACTGAAATTTAAAATTATAGAATTCTATGGCTAAGTGAGAGTGTTCATGCATTATAGTCCGATTGCCTCGTTCGTCGGGCTGAGCGCCTCCCTCGAAGGACCCAAACATGGGAAAAAGAGCGCCCAGATTTATCCCCGAACACCCCAGCACTAGTGGCAAGGGGGCAGAAGCCGATGACTCGCCATCTCTCAGTATTGATAAACAGCCGCACAGAAGGTAATATTTTAAATTCAAGTAGCATTGCTCAGCGCATATGAACAAGTTTTCAGCGCACAAGACAAAAACGAGTGAGTTTTACTCAAAAATTACATCCCTAGTACATTCATCCGCCACAAGGCGGGCACCCTTCAAAACATCCTTATAGTAATTTTTGGGCTTGCGATGCTCTTTCCCCGCTGGTGGCCCGTCCTTCACAAGCTTCTCCGCATCCAGCCTGCCCCAGTGCACCTTAGCATGGGCAAAGGCCCTACGGGCTCCTTCAATACAGACGGAGCGCTTGATGACTTCGAGCCTTGGACAGGCCTCCACCAGCCGCCACACCAGCCGGAAATAGCTCCTAGGCAGAGCCTCTCCAGGCCACAGCTGAACTAGGAGGCCCTTCATGGCCTGTTCGGCCGCCTTGTGGAGCTCGACCAGTTGCTTCAGCTGGTCGCTCAGGGGCACGGGGTGTCCGGCCTCAGCATACTGAGACCAGAACACCTTCTCCGTCGAGCTGCCCCCTCGGCTCGATAGAATGCGGCGGCATCGGATACACTTTGGGGAAGATCTACAAATGCCCCTGGAGAGCTCCGAATTCGGGTAAGTATCAAGTAACTCACGTTTATCTTTTTTACTTTGCATAAAGAATGCCTTACCCGCCGCTATTTTCTTCACCTCATCCAACTCCTGGAGGGTCTTCTGGGATTCGGCCTTGGCAGACTTGGCATTTTCAATAGCTGCCGCGAGCTCAGACGCTCGCGTCTTCGAGTCAAGCTCCAAAATCTCATGTTTCTTCATGAGAACCTGGAGCTCTTGCCGCACCTTGCCAACCTCGGCCTCATACTTCTCCCGCTTGGTGCGCTCCGCGGCCGCACTCTTCTTGGCCTCGAGCAGTGCTTGCTTAAGGGTCGCCACCTCAGATGTGGCCCCTACAATAGCCATGTTAATCCTTTCATTTCTTGCAATTGCACCTTTTTTATATACATATTCAACCAAGGTATTTCTTACCTTCCTTCTCCTCGAGCTGCTTCTTGGCACGCCCGAGCTCTTGCTCAGACTTCTTGAGGCTCTGCTTCAGCGTGTCCACTTCCGCAGTGAGTACGGCGGACGCCAGCAGAGAAGCCTGCACACGCATATTGACTCCTTTTGTTAGACTCCTGCGAATTTTTTGATCCTCTATTCGGCTTTTCTTCCCGAACACCCAATAAAGCATCAGGGGCTACTATCTATGCGGTAATATTATTTACACATTATTTACTTACCTCAAAGCCTGTCAAAAGGCTAGTACAAGCTTCAGTCAGTCCGCTCTTGGCGGACTGAACCTTCTAGACCACCGCACTCATAATAGCGTGGTGCTCCTCGTCGATGGAGCCGCCTTGGAGCGCCTCCAACATATTGTCCGGCGCCTCCGGGTGGACGGGGGTCGCCGGCACGGGGGACTTGCTCCTCTTGGAAGGAGGTCCCCCGCCGGACTCCGGAACCCATGAAGGTTCCGGAGTGGTGTCCGGCCTAGAGCCGGACTTGGAGCCCTGGGGGGGTTTCATCCCCTTCACTCCTGGAGTCCGGGAGGTCGCCTTGCGGTGCCTCCGGGACCACCTCCTCCCTGCTTGGAACCTATTGGGACAACACCTCGGTGTCATCCATAGGGCGGGGGGAGGAAGCCGCCGAAAGCGAGTTCACATCCGATGAGTCCAGTGAGCCGCTCGATGACGCGTCGAGTCGGTCTTTGGGTGGGCTGCATAAGCATATTCGGCATAAGGGAAAGCTGTGCAATAAACGAATATTATGAACTACTCCGGTATCCGGATACTTACGATTTTGCCAGGGGCTTGGCCCTGGGCTGCCACTCCTCTTCGCCGTCGTCGGCGTTGTTGGAGTAGTCCGGAGGAAGGGTTTTCCCCTTCTTGGACCCTCCGACCTCCTTAGAGAGGGCGGCCTTCCTTTTCTTCTCTCCTCCCGCTGGAGGGGGAGAGGTCTCTTCTTCTTCCTCCTCGTCTTCACGAGAGGAAGGCGCTTCCGGACCGTCGGATGACGAATCCGACACCTCCTGGTGCCGGGCACTCTTTTGAGTCCCCGTGGCCCTTTTCGTGGCCTTCTTCTCCGGCACCACATAGGGCGCCGGAACCAGCAACTTCGTCAAGCGAGCGTCCGCTGGGCCTTCGGGCAAGGGAGCCGGACAGTTGATCTGTCCGAACGTCACCTCCCAATCCTATCAAAGATAAGGGAACTTAGATCCCGCATAGAGTCAAACTATGAGAAACTGATACCATGTACAAGGACAAAGACAGCTTACCGCATGAGCGTGATGCTGAGTACTGAATCCGTGATCCTCGGCAGCGGATGCGGATGCGGGAGCCTTG
Source organism: Triticum dicoccoides (assembly GCF_002162155.2). NCBI lineage: Eukaryota > Viridiplantae > Streptophyta > Magnoliopsida > Poales > Poaceae > Triticum > Triticum dicoccoides. The sequence continues at coordinate 133,390,126 of NC_041390.1, read as the reverse complement.
GCGCCCTTGAAAAGCATCCTCCAGGCATCTTCGTACGTCGTGTCGAAGAGCCTGTTTAGAGTTCGATGCTGCGCCGGGTCGAACTCCCACAGGTTGAAGGCCCGTCGTTGACACGAGAGGATCAGGCGGATGAGCATAACTTGGACTACGTTGACAAGCTTGAGCTTCTTGTCCACCAGGGTTTGGATGCATGTTTGGAGTCCGGTCAGCTCTCCTTTTTTACCCCAAGACAGGCATGTGTCCTTCCAGGAGGTGAGCCGCATAGGGGGCCGGATCAAAACTCAGGGGGTGCGACCCATTCGGCGTCGCGCGGCTCGGTGACGTAAAACCACCATGATTGCCACCCCTTCAGGGTCTCCACAAAGGATCCCTCGAGCCACAGGACGTTGGCCATCTTGCCAACCATGGCACCGCCGCACTCCGCCTGGCTACCACGCACCACCTTTGGCTTGACGTTGAAAGTCTTAAGCCATAGGCCGAAATGGGTGCGGATGCGGAGGAACGCCTCGCACACGACGATAAACGCCGAGATGTTGATGACGAAGTTCGGGGACAGATCATGGAAATCCAAGCCGTAGTAGAACATGAGCCCCCGGACAAATGGATGTAGAGGGAAGCCCAGTCCGCGAAGGAAATGGGGGAGGAATACCACCCTCTCATGGGGCCTAGAAGTGGGGATGAGCTGCCCCTTTTCGGGAAGCCGGTGCGCGATGTCGCTAGCTAGATATCCGGCCTTCCTCAGCTTTTTGATGTGTCCCTCCGTGACGGAGGAGACCATCCACTTGCCTCCCGCTCCGGACATGACTGGAGAAGGTTGAGGTGGTAGTGCAGACTTGGGCGCTGGATCTCGAGTGCGCAAGAATGGATAGGCAAAGGAGGAATAAGGCGTGGGTGAAAAGGTGGATCCTTATCCCCTTATATGGGTGGACGCAACTACATGTCCCCACCAGCCTGGTAAAACTCGCTTATCTCCAAGCGCCGTAATCAAAGGCGCGGTTGGGTTACCCACGCCTGTATTGATGAGAATCCCGGAATGAGGGGACACGATCTCTGCTTTGACAAGACGTGCCAAGGAAACCGCCTCGCGTAACGCGCTGAGGTGGGATACTGAAAAGACTCGGATAAAGGCTTGGCCGTGGTGTGTCACGCTACGAAATACGTTAGCAGATTAGATTTGTGTAAATATTATTCTATCTATGGCAATATGTGGAAACTTATTTTGCAGAGCCGGACACTATCTTTGTGTTCAAAATCTTCTATGAAGTACTTGGAGGAGGAACCCGCCTTGCAATGCCGAAGACAAACTGCGTGCCGGACTCGTCGTCATTGAAGCCTGGTTCAGGGGCTACTGAGGGAGTCCTGGATTAGGGGGTGTTCGGATAGCCGAACTATACCTTCAGCCGGACTCCTGGACTATGAAGATGCAAGATTGAAGACTCCGTCCCATGTCCGGAAGGGACTTTCCTTGGTGTGGAAGGGAAGCTTGGCGATGCGGATGTTCAGATCTCCTACCATTGTAACCGACTCTATGTAACCCTAACCCTCTCCGGTGTCTATATAAACCAGGGGGTTTTAGTCCGTAGGACAACATACACATCAACAATCATACAATAGGCTAGCTTCTAGGGTTTAGCCTCTCTGATCTCGTGGTAGATCTACTCTTGTACTACCCATATCATCAATATTAATCAAGCAGGACGTAGGGTTTTACCTCCATCGAGAGGGCCCGAACCTGGGTAAAACTTTGTGTCCCTTGCCTCCTGTTATCATCCGGCCTAGACGCACAGTTCGGAACCCCCTACCCGAGATCCGCCAGTTTTGACACCGACAGTGATGATGAAGCTACCGGCACAGGGCTTCGCCTAAGCACTACGACGATATGACCGAGGTGGATTATGGTGGAGGGGGGCACCACACATGGTAAGAGATCAATGATCAACTTGTGTGTCTATGGGGTGCCCCCTCCCCCGTATATAAAGGAGTGGAGGAGGGGAGGGCTGGCCCTCTCTATGGCGCCCCCCAAGGGGGATTCCTACTCCTAGTAGGAGAAGGTTTCCCCCCTTCCCTGGTTGGAGTAGGAGAAGAAGGAAGGGGAAGAGGGAGAGAAGGAAAGAGGGGGGCGCCGCCCCCTCCCTAGTCCAATTCGAACCAGCCCATGGGGGGGCGTGCAGCCACCCCTTGAGGCCCTTTTCTCCTTCCCCGTACGGCCCATTAAGTCCCATTACTTCCCCGGAGAATTCTCATAACTCTCCGGTACTCCAAAAAATACCCGAATCACTCGGCACCTTTCCGATGTCCGAATATAGCCTTCCAATATATCGATGTTTACGTCTCGACCATTTTGAGACTCCTCGTCATGTCTGTGATCTCATCCGGGACACCGAACAACATTCGGTACATCAAATCACATAACTCATAATACAAATCATCATCGAACGTTTAAGCGTGCTGATACGTCTCCAACGTATCTATAATTTTTGATTGTTCTATGCTATTATATTATCAACCTTGGATGTTTTATATGTATATGCTATTTTATATGATTTTTGGGACTAACCTATTAACCTAGAGCCCAGTGCCAGTGCCAGTTTCTGTTTTTTTCCTTGTTTTAGAGTATCGCAGAAAAGGAAAATCAAACGGAGTCCAATGTTGTTAGTACGAATTCCTTGAATATCCATGATGCTAATGATATGCAAAGCCACAAGCTTGGGGAAGCTATGTTTGATGAAGATGATATTTTTTGTCCCCCATGTTTTGATGAGCAAATTTATTATGATGAAAGCATGCCTCCTGTTTATGATGATTATATTGATGAAAGTGGATTTGGAGAGGTCATGACTTTATTTTGTGATGAATCCACTATTTCGGAAGAGGTTCCAATTGATTATGAGAACTAAGTTGCTATCTATGATTATTATTGTGATGACTTGTATGCTATAAAGAATAATGATATCCATGAAACTTGTCATCATGATTTTAGTTTTCAATTAGATTATGCCTCACATGATAATTATTTTGTTGAGTTTGCTCCCACTATTATTCATGAGAAGAATTTTGCTTGTGTGGAGAGTAATAAAATTTCTATGCTTGTAGATCATGAAAAGAATGCTTTAGGTGCTGGTTATATTGTTGAATTCATTCATGATGCTACTGAAAATTATTATGAGGGAGGAATGTATGCTTGTAGGAATTGCAATAATATCAAGTTTCCTCTCTATGTGCTTAAAGTTTTGAAGTTATGCTTGTTTTACCTTCCTATGCTAGTTGACTATTGTTCCCACAAGTTGTTTGCTCACAAAATACCTATGAATAGTAAGTGGGTTAGACTTAAATGTGCCAGTCATATTCTTCATGATGCTCTCTTTATGTTTCAATTCTTATCCTTTATGTGAGCATCATTGAAATCATCATGCCTAGCTAGGGGCGTTAAACGTTAGCGCTTGTTGGGAGGCAACCCAATTTTATTTTTATTCCTTGATTTTTGTTCCTGTTTATTAATAAATAATTTATCTAGCCTCTGTCTTTGGTTGTGTTTTTTTGTTTAATTAGTGTTTGTGCCAAGTAGAACCGTTGGGAAGACTTGGGGAAAGTCTTTTTGATCTTGCTGTAAAAAACAGAAACTTTAGCGCTCACGAGAACTTCTGCCATTTTTTATTGAAGAGTGCTATTTAGTTAATTATTTTTGAATATGATTAACATATAAATTCCTCACGTCCAGAAATTTATTTTAGAATTTTTGGGGTTCCAGAAGTATATGTTTGATCCATATTACTGCAGACTGTTCTGTTTTTGACAGATTCTGTTTTCTATGTGTTGTTTGCTTATTTTGATGAATCTATGAGTAGTATCAGAGGGTATGAACTATAGAGAAGTTGTAATACAGTATATATTACACCAATATGAATTTAGAATGAGTTCACAACATTACCTAAGTGGTGATTTATTTTCTTATATTAATGGAGCTTCGAGTTTTCTGTTAAGTTTTGTGTTGTGAAGTTTTCAAGTTTTGAGTAAAGATTCGATGGACTATGGAATAAGGAGTGGCAAGAGCCTAAGATTGGGGATGCCCAAGGAACCCCAAGGTAATATTCAAGGACAACCAAAAGCCTAAGCTTGGGGATGCCCCGGAAGGCATCCCCTCTTTCGTCCTCATTCATCGGTAACTTTACTTGGAGCTATATTTTTATTTACAACATGATATGTGTTTTGCTGGGAGCGTCATTTTATTTTATTTTGTTTTTCTTTCTGTTTGAATAAAATACCAAGATCTGAAATTATTAAATGTTAGAGAGTCTTCACATAGTTTCATGATTATTCGACTACTCATTGATCTTCACTTATATCTTTCGGAGTAGTTTGTCATTTGCTCTAGTGCTTCACTTATATCCTTTCAGAGCATGATGGTGGTTTATTTTGAAGAAATAGATGAACTCTTGTGCTTCACTTATATTATTTTGAGAGTCTTTAAAACAGCATGGTAGTTTGCTTTGGTTATGAAACTAGCCCTAATATGATGGGCATCCAAGAGGGATATAATAAAAACTTTCATATGAAGTGTGCATTGAATACTAAGAGAAGTTTGATACTTGATAATTGTTTTGAGATATGGAGATGGTGATATTAGAGTCATGCTAGTTGAGTAGTTGTGAATTTGAGAAATACTTGTGTTGAAGTTTGTGATTCCCGTAGCATGCACGTATGGTGAACCGTTATGTGACGAAGTCGGAGCATGATTTATTTATTGATTGTCTTCCTTATGAGTGGCGGTCGGGGACGAGCGATGGTATTTTCCTACCAATCTATACCCCTAGGAGCATGCACGTAGTACTTTGTTTCGATAACTAATAGATTCTTGCAATAAGTATGTGAGTTCTTTATGACTAATGTTGAGTCCATGGATTATACGCACTCTCACCCTTCCACCATTGCTAGCCTCTCTAGTACCGCGCAACTTTCGCCGCTACCATAAACCCACCATATGTCTTCCTCAAAACAGCCACCATACTTACCTACTATGGCATTTCCATAGCCATTCCAAGATATATTGCCATGCAACTTACCACCGTTCCATTTATTATGATACGTTTCATCATTGTCATATTTCTTTGTATGATCATGTAGTTGACATTGTATTTGCGGCAAAGCCACCGTTCATAATTCTTTCATACATGTCACTCTTGAGTCATTGCACATCCTGGTACACCGCCGGAGGCATTCATATAGAGTCATACTTTGTTCTAGAGCATTAATAGAGCATCCCCCAAAGGAAAAATAAAAAAAGGAAGGCCCAAAAAAAGAGAAAATAAAAAGGGGCAATGCTACTATCCTTTTTCCACACTTGTGCTTCAAAGTAGCACCATGATCTTCATGATAGAGAGTCTCCTATGACAGCACTTTCATATACTAGTGGGAATTTTTTCATTATAGAACTTGGCTTGTATATTCCAATGATGGGCTTCCTCAAAATGCCCTAGGTCTTCGTGAGCAAGCGAGTTGGATGCACACCCACTTAGTTCCTTTTGTTGAGCTTTCATATACTTATAGCTCTAGTGCATCCGTTGCATGGCAATCCCTACTCACTCACACTGATATCTATTGATGGGCATCTCCATAGCCTGTTGATACGCCTAGTTGATGTGAGACTATCTTCTCCTTTTTGTCTTCTCCACAACCACCATTCTATTCCACATATAGTGCTATGTCCGTGGCTCACGCCCATGTATTGCGTGAAGATTGAAAAAGTTTGAGAACATCAAAAGTATGAAACAATTGCTTGGCTTGTCATCGGGATTGTGCATGATTTAAATATTTTGTGTGGTGAAGATGGAGCATAGCCAGACTATATGATTTTGTAGGGATAACTTTCTTTGGCCATGTTACTTTGAGAAGACAAGATTGCTTAGTTAGTATGCTTGAAGTATTATTATTTTTATGTCAATATTAAACTTTTGTCTTGAATCTTATGGATCTGAACACTCATGTCAAAATGAAGAGAATTACTTAGAGAAATATTTTAGGTAGCATTCCACATCAAAAATTCTACTTTTATCATTTACCTACTCGAGGAAGAGCAGGAATTAAGCTTGGGGATGCTGATACATCTCCAACGTATCTATAATTCTTGATTGTTCCATGCTATTATATTATCAACCTTGGATGTTTTATATGATTTTTGGGACTAACCTATTAACCTAGAGCCCAGTGCCTTTCTGTTTTTTCCTTGTTTAAGAGTATCGCAGAAAAGGAAAATCAAACAGAGTCCAATTGACCTGAAACTTCACGGAACTATTTTTTGGACCAGAAGAAGCCCACGGAATATTGGAGATGGACCAGGAGAGTCCCGGGCTGCCCAGGGGGGTGGGCGCGCCCCCTGCCTCGTGGACAGCCCGGAGATCCACCGACGTACTTCTTCCTCCTATATATACCCATATACCCTAAAAACTTCGGGGAGCAGAATAGATCAGGAGTTCCGCCGCCAGAAGCCTCCGTAGCCACCGAAAACCAATCTAGACCCGTTCTGGCACCCTGCCGGAGGGGGGAATCCCTCCGGTGGCCATCTTCATCATCCCGGCGCTCTCCATGACGAGGAGGGAGTAGTCCACCCTCGGGACTGGGGTATGTACCGGTAGCTATGTGTTTGATCTCTCTCTCTCTCGTGTTCTAGAGGTGGTACGATCTTGATGTATCGTGAGCTTTGCTATTATAGTTGGATCTTATGATGTTTCTCCCCCTCTACTCTCTTGTAATGGATTGAGTTTTCCCTTTGAAGTTATCTTATCGGATTGAGTCTTTAAGGATTTGAGAACACTTGATGTATGTCTTGTGTGGGATACCCATGGTGACAATGGGGTATTCTATTGATCCACTTTATGTATGTTTTGGTGATCAACTTGCAGGTTCCGCCCATGAACCTATGCATAGGGGTTGGCACACATTTTTGTCTTGACTCTCTGGTAGAATCTTTGGGGCACTCTTTGAAGTACTTTGTGTTGGTTTGAATAGATGAATCTGAGATTGTGAGATGCATATCGTATAATCATACCCACAGATACTTGAGGTGACATTGGAGTATCTAGGTGACATTAGGGTTTTGGTTGATTTGTGTCTTAAGGAGTTATTCTAGTATGAACTCTATGATAGATTGAACGGAAAGAATAGCTTCATGTTATTTTACTACGGAATCTTGAATAGATCGATCAGAAAGGATAACTTTGAGGTGGTTTCGTACCCTACCATAATCTCTTCGTTTGTTCTCCAGTATTAGTGACTTTGGAGTGACTCTTTGTTGCATGTTGAGGGATAGTTATATGATCCAATTATGTTATTATTGTTGAGAGAACTTGCACTAGTGAAAGTATGAACCCTAGGCCTTGTTTCAACGCATTGCAATACTGTTTGTGCTCACTTTTATCATTAGTTACCTTGCTGTTTTTATATTTTCAGATTACAAATACCCATATCTATCATCCATATACCACTTGTGTCACCATCTCTTCACCGAACTAGTGCACCTATACAATTTACCATTGTATTGGGTGTGTTGGGGACACAAGAGACTCTTTGTTATTTAGTTGCGGGGTTGCTTGAGAGAGACCATCTTCATCCTACACCTCCTACGGATTGATAAACCTTAGGTCATCCACTTGAAGGAAATTTTCAACTGTCCTACAAACCTCTGCACTTGGAGGCCCAACAATGTCTACAAGAAGAAGGTTGTGTAGTAGACATCACGGGTGGACCCTACGGGTTCGAGAACTATGTAGACATGACCGAGACACATCTCCGATCAATAACCACTAGCGGAACCTGGGTGCTCATGTTGGCTCCTACATATTCTACGAAGATCTTTATCGGTCAAACCGCACAACAACATACGTTGTTCCCTTTGTCATCGGTATGTTACTTGCCCGAGATTCGATCATTGGTATCACCATACCTAGTTCAATCTCGTTACCGGAAAGTCTCTTTACTCGTTCCATAATGCTTCATCCTGCAACTAACTCATTAGTCACATTTCTTGCAAGGCTTATAGTGATGTGCATTAGCGAGAGGGCCCGGAGATACCTCTCCGACAATAGGAGTGACAAATCCTAATATCGATCTATGCCAACTCAACAAACACCATCGGAGACACCTGTAGAGCATCTTTATAATCACCCAGTTACGCGGTGACGTTTGATAGCACACTAAGTGTTCCTCCGGTATTCGGGAGTTGCATAATCTCATAGTCATAGGAACATGTATAAGTCATGAAGAAAGAAATAGTAATAAACTAAACAATCATTATGCTAAGCTAACAGATGGGTCTTGTCGATCACATCATTCTCTAATGATGTGATCTCGTTCATCAAATGACAACACATGTCCATCGCTAGGAAACTTAACCATCTTTGATTAACAAGCTAGTCAAGTAGAGGCATACTAGGGACACTCTGTTTGTCTATGTATTCACACATGTACTAAGTTTCTGGTTAATACAATTCTAGCATGAATAATAAACATTTATCATGATATAAGGAAATACAAGTAGCAACTTCATTATTACCTGTAGGGCATATTTCCTTCAGTCTCCCACTTGCACTAGAGTCAATTATCTAGTTCACATCATCATGTGACTTAACACCAATAGTTCACATCTTTATGTGATTAGTTCACATCTCCATGTGACTAAAACCCAAAGGGTTTACTAGAGTCAATAATGTGGTTCACATCGCTATGTGATTAACACCCAAAGAGTGATCATGTTTTGCTTGTGAGAGAAATTTAGTCAATGGGTCTGCCACATTCAAAGCCGTATGTATTTTGCAAATTTTCTATGTCTACAATGCTTTGCACGGAGCTACTCTAGCTAATTGCTCCCACTTTCAATATGTATCTAGATCGAGACTTAGAGTCATCCAGATCGGTGTCAAAGCTTTGCATCGACGTAACTCTTTACGACGAACTCTTTTTCACCTCCATAACCGAGAAACATTTCCTTATTCCACTAAGGATATTTTTGACCGCTGTCTAGTGATCCACTCTTGGACCACTATTGTACCCTCTTGCCAAACTTATGGTGAGGTACATAATAGGTATGGTACACATCATAGCATATTTTATAGAACCTATGACCGAGGCATAGGGAATGTCTTTTCATTCTCTTTCTATTTTCTACCGTGGTCGGGTTTTGAGTCTTTACTCAACTTCACACCTTGCAACACAGGCAAGAACTCCTTCTTTGACTGTTCCATTTTGAACTACTTCAAAATCTTGTCAAGGTATGTACTCATTGAAAATATATCAAGCATCTTGATCTATCTCTATAGATCTTGATGCTCAATATGTAAGTAGCTTCACCGAGGTCTTTCTTTGAAAAACTCCTTTCAAACACTCCTTTATGCTTTCCAAAAAATTCTACATTATTTTCGATCAACAATATGTCATTCTCATATACTTATCAGAAATGTTGTAGTGCTCCCACTCACTTTCTTGTGAATACAGGCTTCACCGCAAGTCTGTATAAAACCATATGCTTTGATCACTTTATCAAAGCATATATTCCAACTCCGAGATGCTTGCACCAGTCCATAGATGGATCGCTGGAGCTTGCTCACTTTGATAGCACCTTTAGGATCAACAAAACCTTCTAGTTGCATCATATACCACTCTTCTTTAAGAAATCCATTAAGGAATGCAGTTTTGACATCCATTTGCCAGATTTCATAAAATGCGGCAACTGCTAATATGATTCAGATAGACTTTTAAGCATCGATACGAGTGGAAAATCTCATCGTAGTCAATACCTTGAACTTGTCGAAAACATTTTGCGACAATTCGAGCTTTTTAGATAGTAACACTACTATCAGCGTCCGTCTTCCTCTTGAAGATCCATTTATTCTCAATGGCTCACCGATCATCGGGCAAGTCAATCAAAGTCCATACTTTGTTCTCATACATGGATCCCATCTCAGATTTCATGGCCTCAAGCCATTTTGCTGAATCTAGGCTCAACATCGCTTCCTTATAGTTTGTAGGTTCGTCATGGTCTAGTAACATGACTTCCAGAACATGATTACCGCACCACTCTGGTGTGGACCGTACTCTAGTTGACCTACAAGGTTTGGTAGTAACTTATCTGAAGTTTCATGATCATCATCATTAGCTTTTTTTGACTATAAACAGTAGGGTAAAACCCCACTGCAACTTTTATTAAATAAAAAAGGGAAATAACACAATGTCTTAAGGGCTTGAGGTAAGCCCAGAAAAGAGAAAGAAAGAAAGAAAGTAGAGAAAGAAGAGAGAAAAAGAAGAACTAAAAAAGAAGAAGAAAAAAGAGAGAGAAACTATCAAAAAAATATACTACCCCTATAATCACAAGATGGACTCTAACCAAGCTGAAAATTGTGGCAGTAACTTATTCTTCATCCTGAATTTCAATAACTTGAGCTCTTCCAAATAGATGTGTTTCCAACCCTGAAAAGAGGGATTAATATGTTCAAAGAACTTGTTGTTTCTAGATATCCAAATAGCCCAAGAACCTAGTATAATAATCTCCATGAAGAAAGGAAGCTGCAGTTTGTCTTTAAAGTCTTGAAATGCTTCCAACACCGACAGGTTACTTGTTCTGGTTGGGCAAATTTAATCCCAACCTTGTGCAGCAAAAGGGCAACTCCAAAAAAGATGATGTAAAGTCTCCTCCTGATGACAATTTCAAACAACACAGTTATAATCATCCAGCTCAAAGTTCTTTCTTCTTAGTAGATTCCTAGTATTAACTCTGTCATGCAATAGTTGCCAGAAGAAAATTTTGTGTTTAGGTTGACATGAGCTCTTCCACATCGAACTGAAATGAGGTGGAGTTATCTTATATCCAATTAACACCTTATAAGCTTTGATTGAGGAGTAAAATTCATTGCCCCATATGTAGCTCCATGTGTCCCTCAACTGCAAGTGCTCTGAGTTTCTCAAAGAGATGCAAATATTTTCCATTTCAAGGAATTCCTCATATGCTTGGGTGGTCAGTGGTAGGTGAAATAAATCCTGGAGATACTCAGTATGGATGACTTGATTGACAGTAATAGAGGTATTTCTGGCAAAAGTAATGAGGTGGTGAAATTTGTGTTTTATGACAAAGTCATGCCAACAATCATCCCAAAACAGAGCACATTGACCATCTCCTACATTACATCTAGCAATTGCTTTGTATTGATCAATAAGAGCTAAATTTGACTTCCACCAGAAGGATCCCTCCCTGCTGTTGCCTGGCAGATTCCCAATACTGTAGTACGTCTCCCAAACAAGATTTACCCAGGGAATATCATGTCTATTGAAAAACTTATGAAGATTTTTCATGAGCAATGTCTTGTTGTGTGTGAAAATATCCATGACTCCTAAACCTCCTTGACTCTTGGGTCTGCAAACAGTTTTCCATGCCACAAGTGCCGGTCTACGATCCCCCAAATCAGGGCTTCTCCATAGGCAACGTCTCAAATATTTAATGATCTGATGCTTGATAGTAACAGGAACATCATCATTAGCTTCCTCACTAATTGGTGTAGGAATCACTGGAACTGATTTCTGTGATGAACTACTTTCCAATTCGAGAGAAGATATCATTACCTCATCAAGTTCTACTTCCCTCCCACTCGTTTCTTTCGAGAGAAACTCCTTCTCTAGAAAGGATCCATTCCTAGCAACAAAATATTTTGCCTTCGGATCTGTGATAGAAGGTGTACCCAACAGTTTCTTTTGGGTATCCTATGAAGACACATTTCTCTGATTTGGGTTCGAGCTTACCAGTTTGTAACTTTTTCACATAAACATTGCAACCCCAAACTTTAAGAAATGACAACTTTGGTTTCTTGCCAAACCATAGTTCATATGGTGTCGTCTCAACGGATTTAGATGGTGCCCTATTTAACGTGAATGCAACTGTCTCTAATGCATAACCCCAAAACGATAGTGGTAAATCATAGATCGCAGCATATCCAATAAAGTACGATTACAACGTTCGGACATACCATTATGTTGTGGTGTTCCAGGTGGCGTGAGTTGTGAAACTATTCCACATTGTTTCAAATGAAGACCAAACTCGTAACTCAAATATGCGCCTCCATGATAAGATCGTAGAAACTTTATTTTCCTGTTACGATGATTTTCCACTTCACTCTGAAATTCTTTGAACTTTTCAAATGTTTCAGACTTATGTTACACTAAGTAGATATACCCATATCCTCTCAAATCATCTGTGAAGGTCATAAAACAACGATACCTGCCGTGAGCCTCAACACTTATCGGATCGCATACATCAGTATGTATTATTTCCAATAAGTCAGTTGCTTGCTCCATTGTTTCGGAGAATAGAGTCTTAGTCATCTTTCCCATGAGGCATGGTTCGCAAGCATCAAGTGATTCCAAAAGTCCATCAACATGGAGTTTCTTCATGCGCTTTACACCAATATGACCTAAATGGTAGTGCCACATATAAGTTGCACTATCATTAGTAACTTTGCATCTTTTGGCTTCAATATTATGAATATGTGTATCACTACGATCGAGATTCAATAAACCATTTATATTGAGTGTATGACCATAGAAGGTTTTATTCATGTAAATACAACAACAATTATTCTTTGACTTAAATGAATAACCGTATTGCAATAAACATGATCCAATCATATTTATGCTCAACGCAAACACCAAATAACATTTATTTTAGGTTCAACACTAATCCCGAAGGTAAAGGGAGTGTGCGATAGTGATCTTATCAACCATGGAATCACTTCCAACTCTCATCGTCACATTGCCCTCAACTAGTCTCTGTTCATTTTGTAACTCGTGTTTCGAGTTACTAATCTTATCAATTGAATCGGTATCAAATACCTAGGGGTTACTATGAACACTAGTAAAGTACACATCAATAATCTGTATATCAAATATATCTTTGTTCACTTTGCCATCCTTCTTATCCACCAAGTATTTGGTGTAGTTCCACTTCCATTGACCATTTCCTTTGCAGTAGAAGCACTCAGTTTCAGGCCTAGGTCTAGCTTTGGGTTTCTTCATGGGAGCAACAACTTGCTTGCCGTTCTTCTTGAAGTTCCCTTTATTTCACTTGCCCTTTTACTTGAAACTAGTGGTCTTGTCAACCATCATCACTTGATGCTTTTCTTGATTTCTACCTTCGCCGATTTCAGCATCGCGAAGAACTTGGGGAATCATTTTCATCATCCTTTGCATTTTATAGTTCATCACGAAGTTCCAGTAACTTGGTGATAGTGACTAGAGAACTCTGTCAATCACTATCTTATCTGGAGGATTACCTCCCACTTGATTCAAGCGATTGTAGTAGTTAGACATTCTGAGCACATGCTCACTAGTTGAGCTATTCTCCTCCATCTTGTAGGCAAAGTACTTGTCAGAGGTCTCATACCTCTCGACTCGGGCATGAGTTTGAAATACCAATTTCAGCTCTTGGAACATCTTATATGCTCCATGGCATTCAAAACATTTTTGAAGTCCCGGTTCTAAGCCGTAAAACATGGCACACTAAACTATCAAGTAATCATCATACCGAGCTTGTCAAACGTTCGTAACGTCTACATCTGCTCCTACAATAAGTCTGTCACCTAGCGGTGCATCAAGGACATAATTCTTCTGTGCAGCAATGATGATAATCCTCAGATCACGAACAAAGTCCGCATAATTGCTACTATCATCTTTCAACTTCTTTTTCTCTAAGAACATATCAAAATTAAACGGAAAGCTACATCGCAAGCTATTGATCTACAACATACATATGCAATTACTATCAGGACTAAGTTCATGATAAATTAAAGTTCAATTAATCATATTACTTAAGAACTCCCACTTAGATAGACATCCCTCTAATCATCTAAGTGATCACGTGGTCCATATCAACTAAACCATGTCCGATCATCACGTGAGATGGAGTAGTTTTCAATGGTGAACATCTCTATGTTGATCATATCTTCTATATGATTCATGCTGACCTTTCGGTCTCCAGTGTTCCGAGGCCATATCTGCATATGCTAGGCTCGTCAAGTTTAACCCGAGTATTCTACGTGTGCAAAACTGGCTTGCACCCGTTGTATGTGAACGTAGAGCTTATCATACCCGATCATCACGTGGTGTCTCAGCACGAAGAACTGTCGCAATGGTGCATACTCAGGGAGAACACTTATACCTTGAAATTTAGTGAGGGATCATCTTATAATGCTACCATCATACTAAGCAAAATAAGATGCATAAAAGATAAACATCACATGCAATCAAAATATGTGACATGATATGGCCATCATCATCTTGTGCCTTTGATCTTCATCTCCAAAGTACCGTCATGATCTCCATAGTCACCGGCATAACACCATGATCTCCATCATCTTGATCTTTATCAATGTGTCGTTACATGGTCGTCTCGCCAACTATTGCTTTTGCAACTATTGCTATCGCATAGCGATAAAGTAAAGCAATTATGTGGCGCTTGCATCTTATGCAATAAAGAGACAACCATAAGGCTTCTACCAGTTGTTGATAACTTTAACAAAACATGATCATCTCATACAACAATTTATATCTCATCACGTCTTGCCCATATCACATCATAACATGCCCTACAAAAACAAGTTAGATGTCCTCTACTTTGTTGTTGCAAGTTTTACATGGCTGCTACGGGCTTCTAGCAAGAACCGTTCTTACCTACGCATCAAAACCACAACGTAGTATAGTGATTGCTTTTTGATCTTCAGAAAGAACCCTGTTCATTGAAACCGATTCAACTAAAGTTGGACAAACAGACACCCACTAGCCACCTGTGTGCGAAGACAAGTCTCGCGTAGAGCGTAAGCGTAATGTCGGTCTGAGCCCCTTCATCCAACAATACCGCTAAATCAAGAATCAACTAGTGACGGCAAGCAATATGTATATACACAACTCCTTTGGGTTCTACTCGTGCATATAACATCTACGCATAGACCTGGCTCTGATACCACTGTTGGGGAACACAGTACTTTCAAAAAATTTCCTACGCACACGCAAGATCTATCATGGTGATGCATAGCAACGAGAGGGAAGAGTGTTGTCCACGTACCCTCGTAGACCGTAAGCGGAAGCATTATGACAACGCGGTTGATGTAGTCGTACATCTTCATGATCCGACCGATCCTAGTACCGAAAGTATGCCACCTCCGCGATCTGCACACGTTCAGCTCGGTGACATCCCACGAACTCTTGATCCAGCTGAGTGTCGAGGGAGAGCTTCGTCAGCACGACGGCATGGTGATGGTGATGATGAATCTACCGGCGCAGGGCTTCGCCTAAGCACTACGGCGATATGACCGAGGTGGATTATGGTGGAGGGGGGCACCGCACACGGCTAAGAGATCAATGATCAACTTGTGTGTCTATGGGGTGCCCCCTCCCCTGTATATAAAGGAGTGGAGGAGGGGAGGGCCGGCCCTCTCTATGGCGCGCCCCAAGGGGGATTCCTACTCCTAGTAGGAGTAGGTTCCCCCCTTCCCTAGTTGGAGTAGGAGAAGAAGGAAGGGGAGGAGGGAGAGAAGGAAAGAGGGGGGCGCCACCCCCTCCCTAGTCCAATTCGGACCAGCCCATGGGGGGGGGGCACAGCCACCCCTTGAGACCCCTCTCTCCTTTCCCGTATGGCCCATTAAGGCCCATCACTTCCCCGGCGAATTCCCGTAACTCTCTGGTACTCCGAAAAATACCCGAATTGCTCGGGACCTTTCCGATGTCCGAATATAGCCTTCCAATATATCGATCTTTACGTCTCGACCAGTCCAAGACTCCACGTCATGTTCGTGATCTCATCTGGGACTCTGAACAACCTTCGGTACATCAAATCACATAACTCTTAATACAAATCGTCATTGAACATTTAAGCATGCGGACCCTACGGGTTCGAGAACTATGTAGACATGACCGAGACACATCTCCGGTCAATAACCAATAGCGGAACCTGGATGCTCATATTGGCTCCTACATATTCTACGAAGATTTGTATCGGTCAAACCGCACAACAACATACGTTGTTTCCTTTGTCATCGGTATGTTACTTGCCCGAGATTTGATCGTCGGTATCACCATACCTAGTTCAATCTTGTTACTTGTAACACTCCAAAAATTTTGATTTGGTTTTATCAAATATTTTGTTCTCTAAATTGGAAGGGGTTTATTTAAATTTTTCTTAAAACCTCTCCTTCTCAAAAAATTTATGGCAAATATTTTTGGTGTTCCTCTCAACCTTGATTTTTGGTGTTGAAGGATTTTTCATCTTGTGTTAGCTCAACCCAAATAACATTGGAAGGTTTTTGCAATACTTTTCATTAAAAAAGAATTCCATTAAAACTTTTGGATTTATTCTTCCTCTTTCAAAAAAATGTCCTCTAGCCATGGCCTTTGAAGGAAATCTTGTTCCAAAACTATCTCCCCACTTTGAGTCAAGCCAAGCATCCTATTCCAGCAAGTCTCAACCTCTTTTAAGTTTTATTTCTATTTATTTTGCCCTCAAAATCATTTTCTGTCATTTATTTGGACTTTGGTGGTTTACAAAGGAACTGCCATTTTCCCTTTGAGTTTTGACTCCAATTAAACTCCTCTGACTAGTCCTTAGCACCCTCAACCAAGATCCATCAAGATCCACTGGTCCATAGCTCAAATTTTTCAGAATTTGCCAACTACAAGTTTGGACCAGTTTTGCCATTTTTGGTGAAACTCATTTGTTTTCTCTTCCTAAAAATCTGAGATAATTCAGGCAGCCCCTAGATGCATCAAGAGACCACCTCACCAAAGATCAGCTCCAGAAAAAATTTCTACATGCCAAAATCATTTCATCGAACAGTTGGCATGCACTGTTGCTGTTCAAATTCAGAAGAATTCAGAGTTTCAGTGTTGGGTTCAGTCGACAGCATCGTTTTCTTCAGAGCACGGCGTTGATCTCGCCAGTAACTGCAGTGGTGCCTTGCTCCCTGTTCCTCCTCCTTATCCAGAGCGCCGCACGGCCGTTTGGACGGGCACAAGCATCGGTGGTGATGTGTCCCGCCAACACCGGCGTCTTCCGTGGTGGCAGAGCCACCCGTGGCGGCCAACAGGGGCCAGCCCTGCAGAACGGCGCTGTCCGACACCGCCCACACCACTAGAGGCCTCCGCGTGGCCGTCTCCTTCCCTGTGCACGCTGCAGCACCGTCGCCGTGGCCAAAGAAGCACAGAGCGCACTCTCTGCCGCCGACGTGCCCGTGAGCCATTCCGTCGAGGGCTTGGAGTGTCGCCCAAGTCTTGCCCATTTTAGCCTCTGGATGGAACCAGTAGACCAACACGTTGATGCCTAATCGCCTAAAACCCCCGTTCGGCCACTGCCTCGCCCTAATCACCACCAGAGTTATCCCGTTCATGGCAACCGCCTCGGATCTGCTATAAAAGGAGCCCTCGAGCTCGCCTTCGACGCTGCACCACACCTCCACCTCACCAGAGCCCCGCCTAGCTAATAGGAGGACCTCAAGGAGGTCTTCTTCCCCGACTCCAGCCGCCCCGATCTGCTTCGGGCTCCGGCACGATTTCCTCTGGTGAGACCACCCCCGCCTCCCAGACCGTGCCAGTCGCCTCCTAGTGCACCCACTCTAACCCGAGCCTCAATTTGACATCTGCATCCCTCCCCGGCGAGATCCACCACCACCCGAACCACTGTCCGCCGGAGTAGAAGCCGCTGTCTACGTGGTGCTCGTCGTCGACCAACTCCACCACCCTCGGGTGCGGAAGAACCCCCCGAACCCATAGGTACCCTCCTTTCCCCTACCTCGCCGTGGATCGACATCGGCGACCACCGCTGCCTTCGGGCGCCGACGGGCTCTGTTTCAAAATTTAAACCTGACGGGTGGGACCCCCTCGTCAGCCTCTCCTTTTCTATTCGAACCGTTTTCCTGGAAAAACGCCTTCGGGCAAAGTACGCTTTCCCGTTGGGTTGGCGTATTGCTAACCGAAATGTTTTCTGTTTTTATAAACTAACCCCTGGAAACTTTCTGTTTCATTACAGATGAGTCCCTGGAATAAAACCGTTATAACTTTTTAACAAAAGATGATTTTGAATTGATTCTTTTTCTGTCATCTTTATATTTCTGTCTAGTTTTTTTCTCATATTTATTTGAAAAAAAATTGGAACAATTTTTATGCACACACGGTATTTACGTTAGTATGTGATTTCTTTATACCATAGATACCGGAGGAGGTGATGGAACCGCAAACTTCGCCGAGCTAGACTCCGACTACTCCGAACCAGGCAAGCATGTTTGAACCTTTGATATGATGAGTGTTTTGCATGTTTGCTCGAGTAAATTTTCTCATGGCATGGTTATATGAGCATATTGTGAATGTTGTATTGCATGCAAGGCAAGTTACAGGTGAGCTTCGAAGTTTGATGTATTCATATGGTGGTGAGATGACCTGATCATGTGGTGGCATGATAGGTTGTAAGCTGGTATTGTTGAAGCATGCCAGTCTTTTGTCAACCACGTAACTCCAGTGTTAACGTGGAACGAGCTTTGTTCCCGTTCGTCCCCGTCCGTGCTACCACATGCTTTCTGCAAAGAATGTGGTTTAGTAAGTTGCAAACCTCTCTCCTTGTACGCACCAAATAGAGGGGCCGTGATGAGGGTTCCATGGCCCTGGATTAAAGCCCGTCATCCGGTCAGGGGGCATGGGTGTTTCCGGTTGGGACCGAGAGGGGGGCACCCCTTAGAGCGCGCAAATATAAATTTGATCCCATGCTATTCGAGGTTGTAGCCTCCCCATCTCAAAGTTTTTCTTGAACGTTGCCTAGGGTGACCCCTGGCAGCAGAATGTGGAATGGGTGTGTACTAGTCAGATGTGTTTCTTCTAAAATACCGTAAACGGAACTAGTCCTTCGTGACTATTGAAATCCATTGGTTGTGGAATAACAGTGCAAACTCTGCAGAGTCATAACCATCCGAGTAACCGTGTCCATGGTCAAGGACTTTGATCAACATATCAGTGTCAGTCTCCGTGTCTGTCTCAGTATCTGTCTCAGTGACAGTCTCCGGAGAATAAGCATGAAACTGAGAGTGGTAAACTCAGCTGAATGTTATTCCTGTGAACAGACTAACCAGTTTATTATTATGCGCTGAGTATTTCCTTGTGATGGTTTCAATTCATGAACTACTTGAATTCGAATGATGAACTATAAGCCCTTTATGTGATGTCGCTCAGACGTCCGACTGTGGCATTCTTGTTATTTACTTTCGATATAAGCCCTTTTTGTGATGTCGCTCAGACGTCCGACTGTGGCGTTCTTGTTATTTACTTTCGATATAAGCCCTTTATGTGATGTCTCTCAGACGTCCGACTGTGGCATTCTTTTTGTTTACTTTCGATATAAGCCCTTTATGTGATGTCGCTCAGACGTCCGACTGTGGCATTCTTGTTGTTTACTTTTGATATAAGCCCTTTATGTGATGTCGCTCAGACGTTCGACTGTGGCACCCTTGTTATTTACTTTCATTATAAGCCCTTTTCGAGATGTCGCTTAGACGTCCGACTGTGGCACGCACTGTTATTTACTATTCAATATAAGCCCTTTATGTGGTGTCGCCCCAACGCCCGACTGCGGCATGTTAATTTATTTTTACCTTTCGAGGCGTCGTTTTCAGACACCCGATCGGTCTTCAGTTATTTTATTGGGATTTTGGGAGGTCTACCGCCCGACTTCCTTTTATTTATCGTGTAGTGCAAATTTATTATCTGAATGTGTATTACTAATCTGCTCATGTGCATCATGTTTGCATTTGTTATATCTTATGTCCAAACTGTCTTGCGAGTACATTCAAAGTACTCACCTAGCTTGTTGATTTGGCCAGATGTTGACGAAGGCGATCTTATGGATGAAGAGTTTGATAGCAAGTCAGACGCCTAGAGGAGTCCCAATCAGTCCCGTGCGATCCTGGAGTTGATCACTTGTATTATATACGCTTCCGCTACCCAAATAAAATCATCGAGTCTCACTCCGACGCTTGATGAGCTGTAAGATTTAGGAGTCATGTCACCCACTTCACTGTGACATACCCACCACCACTTTTATTGCGAGTGAGTAGCTATGCCACCATACCTTTGTGTCATATCCACCTTTATGTGTAATATCGGCGTACTTGTAATAAATTGTTGAGCAGCCTCGGCTCAACCTTGTATAATATTTAGTACTTCTGGATTTCTGTATCAAGGATTTGTCTACCGGTAAGAAGGATTCTTCTGTATTGGTCAATACAATGGTCGACCTTTCAATAAATGTTTTATTGGAAAACCGGTCGTGACATAACTGGAAAGTCTCTTTACTTGTTCCGTAATGCATCATCCTGCAACTAACTCATTAGTCACATTGTTTGCAAGGCTTATAGTGATGTGCATTACCGAGAGGGCCCAGAGATACCTCTCCGACAATCAGAGTGACAAATCCTAATCTCGATCTATGCCAACTCAACAAACACCAGACACCTGTAGAGCATCTTTATAATCACCCAGTTACATTGTGACGTTTGATAGCACACTAAGTGTTCCTCCGGTATTCGGGAGTTGCATAATCTCATAGTCACAGGAACATGTATAAGTCATGAAGAAAGCAATAGCAATAAACTAAACAATCATTACGCTAAGCTAACGGATGGGTCTTGTCCATCACATCATTCTCTGATGATGTGATCCCGTTCATCAAATGACAACACATGTCCATGGCTAGGAAACTTAACCATCTTTGATTAACAAGCTAGTCAAGTAGAGGCATACTACGGACACTCTGTTTATCTATGTATTCACACATGTACTAAGTTTCCGGTTAGTACAATTCTATCATGAATAATAAGCATTTATCATGATATAAGGAAATATAAATAACAACTTTATTATTGCCTCTAGGGCATATTTCCTTCAATATGCCCTCCTGGCACACATGCTCGGCAAAATGAGGTCGTGTGCGACCGGCGAGCACTCAAATATGGAAATACGTACAGTAGAGCTAAAAACAATACAATTATATAGGCAGAATTGTTTCCGGTCGCAAGTACATCCCACATAGTCAGTCCATGCTAAACGTTTTCGTTCGTATGTACATCCCACACAGTCGCTCCAAGGAAAACTTTTCCGTTCACAGGTACATCACACACAATTTTCCCCGTTAAATCGTTTGTGATTGCATTGCCATTGCACAAGATATTAAAAAAATTATCGTTTGCATGGTTGAATGCATCACACACAGTGCGTAGAAGAAACTGTGTGGCAAAGGTTGTCCATCACACACAGTTTTTATGTCATAAACGTTTGCGCAAGGTGGCCTAACGCAAACAGTTTTCAAGAGAAAGTCGTGTGTTATTGTTCATTGATCCAACACGGTTAATTCCTAGAAACTGTGTGCGTTTCCTGAGGTCATCGCCCATGGTATTTTTTCAATAACCGTTTGCAATAGCAAAACCTAATTAGCAAGCTAATTGTCCGATTATTAATAATCCATTTATTAATATAATTGACATTCATATTAAGCATATAATATATTTTATTTCCATATTAAGGAAGCATGATTTCATAATTGAAATACATCATAGTACAACATGATGTAGCTTTAGCACTCAACTACTCCATTACACAACTGCACCAGCACCAAGTTTCACATGAAACATGTGTAAACTTACAAAATTAGCATCATAGACGGTATATAGATAGGTGCATCTCATCTAGAAAACTGCTGAAGCGGAAGGCGAATATTGATCCTTCATTCATGTTGAAGGTCTTTGCAACTTTAGGCCAGTGCCTGTGGATGATTGACCGTCCGTCCTTCGTCCTCTCTTCAAAAACACTTCAATATTGAACCATGGGTGTTGTATGAAAACCTTCCTCGCCTCCTGACCATTGAGGTGGTTTGAGAGGTAATCATCAGTGAACTGCTTTGGAAAGGCCTGAAACAAGGATGTGCATAAATATCGTCTCTATATTGGAAATGGAGCAAAGGAATAAAAAGGCAAGGTATAATAGTTAGTACCATCTTGTAGTGAACTGATGTCTTCTTCATTGTGCAGACAAAGATCTTGTTGTTTTTTGTCGCTAATTTCTTTATCCTAACAATCTTTCTGAGTTTCATGACTTGATTGATATTCATGGGCAAATCATTTCCCCAGATGCAAAAAGGTCGAACAGTGGGTCAAAACCTCTGACAGCAGGACCTACATGTGCAAGACCAAATTGTTAAAAACCTAAAAATTAGAATGGTTCCTGCAATTGCACAATAATGTGTTATTAGACAACGGACCATGCACGTGCTAACCTTGATTGTTAACCTCAGTGCTTCCCATTGTTTCCCTGCAACACATATAAGGTAGTTGGTCATCAGGTTAAGTAAGGGTTCGCATGCTATCAGTAAAATATGTTGATGAAAAATAAGCACATTGCAGATTCATCAGATTAATTCAAGCCACATGGAAAATCCATTTATCCAAACCAAGCATGATTAAGAACTAGGAAATATAACACTTGTATATGTTTCTCATGTATTAAGTGCAGCCAAATTCGATTTATTCCTCACATGCATAACAATACAAAATTCTACCAAAAATAATTGGGCATCGCATTGCAGAATTGAACCAAGCAGTTAACTAAACACCACAACCAACCAAACATTAACTGAGCACCACATTGCGCAATATAACATACTCCTAATAGAAGATCAGACATTCAACCAAACCAATCATGCTTAACAACTTGGAAATATAGCAATTGTATTTGTTTCTCATGTATTTACTATAACCAAATTCAATTTATTCCTCACATGGTATACAATAACAGAATGCACCCACAACTATTGAACATTGCATTGCAGAACTGAACCAAACAGTTAACTAAACACCACAACACAAATGAACCAAACGTTAACTGAGCACCACATTGCACAATGTATAACCAAACCAAGCATGCTTGACAACTTGGAAATATAGCAATTGTATTCCTTTCTCATGTATTTTGTAAAGATAAATTCGATTTATTTCTCACATGGAAGACAATACGAAATTGCAACCTGAAGAATTGAACATCACATTTGCAGAATTGAACCAAATAGTTAACTGAAGACGACAACTAATTAACAAAACAGTTAATAAGTGAGCACCACACTGCACGACATATATAACATATACACTAGAGCAATAGATTGCATGGTAAAATTAGATAGCACAATTCACTAGAATTTGTGAAGGAAAGGCAGGAGAAACACACGCAACAGGTAAACCGGGCATGCTTAACCAACATAGCTAGCAAATGGTAAGGTGCTCCTCCAAGATCTGGGGGTCGGCACGAATGGCAGCCATCGCAACCTCATCCGTGCGTGCGACCGCGATTTGCTTCTCTGCTGCCAAATGCTCCTTGAGATCTTAGCTATATTGCATGCACCATGGCTTTCTTGGAGATATGCCCTAGAGGCAATCATGTGATGATGATATTTCCCTATGTATTCATGAGTCCTTCTATTGTCCTTGAACATCATCAATGATATGTATCAATAAGTATGTGACTTGTTTGTGGAACTATGTATTGTATGATGATTGTTTTAATGGTCCCTAGTTGATAAGATTATGTAGACACATATCCTTGACTAGTATACGACTCGGTTGATGACTATGTTTCACAAGTCATGTGCATGGAGATGCTAAACCGATAGTATGGGCTCGGGGATGGAGATCACCGAGCCGGACAGACCCACTTTGAGACGCAGCGAGATATAGTCATCTGTTAGTCTCAAGTGCAATGTATTTGCCATGTCCTAGACCTGAGGTCCTCGCATGTTCTCGGGATGAGGATCGACTCACTTAGGGTCTATCAAACGCTACTCCGTAACTGGGTAGTTATACAGGTAGCTTTCGGGTGAGTCGTGAGACATGCCGCGAGACATGGTTGACCAAGATGGAATTTGCCCCTCCTATTTGGAGAGATATTCTCTGGGCCCTCTTGAGTGATCAGATTCGGAAAGCATGGCCATGCGACTTGGGTTAAGTGTTAACCCAGTTCGGGAATCTGTATCATGGTTTCGAGAAGAGAGGTCGAGCTAACACAAGGGTGACAAGTACTCGCCTTGAGCTCGACAACAAATATCGTGAGGCAAAAGGAATGTTGCATATGCCACATTGTCGAGGTTCGTCAAATGACTTTACGCCCACATGGGATTTGGCACGTTCTGCTAGGAGCCGCTACCAACTATCGACTCTGGTCGTGTCCATGTGTATGTGAACCTATAGGGTCACACACTTAAGGGGCTGCAGCCCATTCGGATTGGATCTGAGTGGAAAATGGATGTGGACTCCTAGTGGGCTCAAGTATTGAGCCCACCTCGGAGGTCTATATAAAGGGGAGTGGGCGCACCACTTAGGGTTGATCGAATTGAACCCTGGTTCGCCACCACCACTCCCCACGCCCATGCCGGACGACCGGACCTAGCAGTCCGCCGCTCGATGCTGCTGCCCGTACGTGTGGATACCTTGGAGGCATCGCATCTGCGGTGCTTGGACGAACCATTCGAGGGAACCGCGAGGTGTCGTTCGTGGGAGATCACCATTCACGGGTCTTTGCTGTTCGCGGGAGATCGGCAACGTGAGGAAGAGATGGCCCGGGAGATCGGCTACACGCATCAACAACTCTACTTCTGCTGCGGTGACTGCGCGTCTAGTGGTAAACCCGATCCCGTGATCTATTTCCAGCAGCATGATCTTGGGTGCGCGGTAGAAAATTTTATTTGGCGCTAGCGTAGCGTACCGCGTGTTCCAATAGTGGTATCAGAGCCTCCGCTGTGTGGTAATAGATTCGATGATATGCATATGAGATATGTAGACCAGTTCAGGTGCGGGTCGATGAGATCGGTCGCGCATGTCAGTGTTGAAGGTTGGTTTCGTGATCTTGTTTCCATGATCGTGATGCAGAGGTCATGACACGACTTACCCCTACTGGTCGGTTGTCCGCCATCAGGGTAGACAGTGGAACGTAAATCCAGATGCAGCACGCGAAGATCAATGAGATTGATTGAATCGGAACATAGATCAACACCTTGGAAATCTGATCTCCGCGGTGCTGAAATCTGTTGGAGCGGTCTCGGCAAAACGGCTGTAACTTTTGCATACGAACTCCGATTTTGCTCCACGACCTGTCAAACTGAAGCTAACAAAAAGTTGTATTAGAGGTACGTTTGACTCGTTTTTGTAGGGAAGTTAGAGTTTCAGGAGGTTTTATCTTCGGCAGTAGAACGTCTGACTCGTTTTTGCAGGGAATGACTATGATTTGGTATAGCCCATGTATGTTGCTTGTATATTATTGTTTCATGACCTGCGTGTCATGAGTGCGGCAACCGGCAGGAGCCATATGGTTGTCCCATTATTGTATTAATGACCTGCGTGTCAACATGAGAAGCCATGTAATGTAATTTACTTTCAGTAGCTATTAATTTTAATAACATAGTATCTTATGTAACACTTGGTGGTTGACACCATGGCATGGAGATGGAGATCACCACGAGGACAACCATGCATGGGCAGACTGCGCACGTGGAGATGGAGATCACCACACGCTGTGAAAAGGGGCTATACCATATCACACATACACAAACTGCCTGTGAAAGTTTATCCCTTTTGTGCACCCTTCCTTTTGCATGGTAGATGTTTTAAGTAGGGTGATCCCTCAAAGAATGTCAAGTACAAATGCCTCCCCAATTGCTGCACCTTCACATGCCAAGTATATTTAGTGGGGGGGCCTATGAAATTAGGGTGCCACTAGATCTCCTTGAAGTGATGGGTTTGTGTCGGACACTTACACGTGGAGCATTGGTTGACTTGTCGTGGCTATCAAAACAGTTTTGGGCTATGAGGCATAGGTGTTGGCGAGGCATGAGATGTCCCCAACAACAAGAGTCGTATGGAGATACGATTAGCAAGAGTTGCTTACTGAGTGATCTTGTCCTCTAGCGGTGATGCAAAAGCTCACTAGTTGACATGTTGATCTTGGATCTTGAATCACTAAGTATCAACCGAGGGATGTTGATTTTAGTGGGAGTAATGATTTATTAAAATATTTAATATGAATTACTCTTCATGAATACATGTCTTAGTGTTTTGCATATTTCTGTTGTAGATCAATGGCACCACCTGCTCAAGTTACCCCTTTTGTGTTGAAATCAATCCTGGAAAAAGATAAATTGAATGGAACAAACTTTACCACCTGGTATAGAAACCTGAGAATTGTTCTTAGGCATGAGAAAAAGGAACAAGTTCTAGAGAATCCACTTCCAGAGGAACCCGCCGATAATGCTAATGCCACAGCCAGAAATGCCTACCAGAAACTCGTTGATGAATCAAACGAGATCAGTTGTCTCATGCTGGCTTCTATGGAGCCCGATCTCCAGCAGCAGTTCGAAAATATTGAGGCTTTCGATATGATCGAGAACCTTAAGAGCATGTTTCAAATGCAGGCTAGGACCGAAAGGTTCAACGTCTGGCAATCCTTGATGGATTGTAAGCTGAAAGAGGGTGATCCACTGAGCCCGCGTGTGATCAAGATGATCAGGTACATGCAAGCTCTAGATAGGCTAGGCTTCCCACTTGGGGATGAGTTGTCCACAGATACAATTCTGGGTTCTCTTCCAGACAGCTATGGGCCGTTCATCTCGAACTACCATATGCATGGGATGGAAAAGAAGCTCACTGAATTGCATGGGATGCTCAAAGTGGTAGAGTAGGATATCAAGAAAGGTACACATCGTCAAGTGTTGATGGTGCAGAACTCGGCTAAGTTCAAGAAGAGCTGGTCCAAGAAAAAGGCTAAGGCAAAGGGCAAAGAGAAGGAGGCAACTCCAACTGCAGCCGCTGCGCCTAAGTCAGGAACGGCTTCAGGGAGTATTTGCTTTCATTGCAAGGAAGCCGGACACTGGAAAAGGAACTGCAGCAAGTGGCTTGCCGAGAAGGGCAAGAAGACTGGAAGTATGACTTCTTCTTCAGGTACACTTGTTGTATATGTTATAGACATTTATCTTGCTGATGTTTCTAGTAGCTCTTGGGTATATGATACCGGATCGGTTGTTCACATATGCAACTCGATGCAGGGGCTAAGCAGAACTAGGAATGTCGCAAGAGGAGAAGTTGACATTTGCGTCGGGAATAAAGCAAGAGTTGCTGCATTGACCGTCGGCACTATGCAACTTAATTTACCTTCAGGATTTGTAATGGAACTTGATAATTGTTATTATGTTCCTGCTTTGAGTCGAAACATTATTTCTGCCTCATGTTTGATGAGACAAGGTTATGAATTCAGTATTAAGGACAATGGTTGTTCTATTTACTTGAATAATATGTTTCATGGCTTTGCACCCGTTGTAAATGGGTTATTTATCCTAGATCTTGAAGGTGAATCAGTCTATAACATAAATGTCAAGAGGCATAAGCCTAATGAGATAAATCTGACTTACATCTGGCATTGTCGACTAGGACACATTAGTCAAAAGCGCATGAAGAAGCTCCATGATGATGGAATTCTAACTTCGTTTGAGTTTGAATCATTTGAGACATGCGAGTCTTGCCTACTCGATAAGATGACTAAGACTCCTTTTGCAAAGAGTTGCGAAAGGGCGTCCGAGCTGTTGGGACTTATACATAGTGATGTATGTGGACCAATGAGCACGACAGCCAGAGGTGGTTTCCAGTACTTCGTGACTTTCACCGACGACTTGAGTAGATATGGATATGTCTACTTGATGAGGCACAAGTCATAAACTTTTGAAAAGTTCAAGGAGTTTCAGAATGAAGTAGAAAATCAACTCGGCAAGAAAATCAAACTTCTGCGATCTGATCATGGTGGTGAGTATATGAGCCAGGAGTTTGATGATCATCTGAAGAGTCGTGGAATAGTTCCACAACTAACTCCTCCGGGTACGCCACCGAGAAATGGTGTGTCGGAACGGAGGAATCAGACCCTGTTGGACATGGTCCGATCGATGATGAGTCAGTCGGATTTACCCTTGTCATTTTGGGGATGCGCTCCAGAAACTGCAGCTTTCACACTAAACAGGGTACCATCTAAGTCTATAGATAAGACACCATATGAGATATGGACTGCGAAGAGTCATAGTTTGTCTTTTCTGAAAATTTGGGGATGTGAAGCATATGTCAAGCGACTCTAGTCGGATAAGCTCACACCCAAATCGGACAAGTGCATATTTGTGGGATATCCAAGGGAAACCTTGGGATCTTCTACAACCGTGAAGAGGGCAAAGTGTTTGTCGCTCGACATGGAGTTTTCCTTGAGAAAGAGTTTCTCAATCGGAAGGCTAGTGGGAGGATGGTCCGACTAGAAGAAATTCGAAAACCACACGGGGACGTTCCGGTAGGTGATACTGTCACACCGGAGTTAGTCGGGGAACCCGTAGTGGAGTCGACACCAGTTCCACGGAGGTCGGAAAGGTTACGCAATTTGCATGACTGCAATGTGTTGTTCTTGGAGAACAACGAGCCGACTACGTATGCGGAAGCGATGGAGAGCCCTGATTCCGAGTTATGGCTTGAGGCCATGAGATCCGAATTAAAGTCCATGGATGACAATCAAGTTTGGAACTTAGTTGATCTGCCAGATGGCCTCCGAGCCATTGAGTGCAAGTGGATCTTTAAGAAGAAAACTGATATGGAAGGAAATGTCACAGTCTATAAGGCTCGACTTGTTGCTAAAGGTTATCGACAAGTTCAAGGAGTTGGCTACGATGAGACATACTCACCGGTAGCGATTCCTAAATCAATTCGGATCATTTTTGCTATAGCGGCATATTTCGACTATGAAATATGGCAGATGGATGTCAAAACGGCTTTCCTTAATGGAAATTTAACCGAGGATGTGTATATGACACAACCCGAGGGTTTTGTCGATCCAAAGAAGTCTAGCATGGTATGCAAGCTTTAGACATCCATTTATGGATTAAGGCAAGCATCTCGGAATTGGAACATTCATTTTAATGAAGCTATCAGAGAGTTTGGCTTCATCAAGAATGAGTGTGACCATTGTGTATTCAAAAAGGTCAGTGGGAGCTCAGTTGCATTTCTGATCTTATATGTCAATGACATATTATTGATTAGAAATGATGTTCAAATGCTTGAATCTGTCAAGGACTCATTGAAAAATAGTTTTTCTATGAAGGACTTGGGAGAAGCAGCTTACATTTTGGGAATCAAGATCTATAGAGATAGATCGAGAAGGCTTATTGGATTAAGCCAGAGTGCGTATATTGACAAGGTGTTGAAGCGGTCCAACATGCAAGATGCCAAGAAAGGTTTCTTGCCCATGTCACATGGCATTAGTCTTAGCAAGACTCAGAGTCCTACGACTCCTGATGAGCGAAGACGCATGGATGGGATTCCGTATGCTTCGGCTGTTGGGTCCATCATGTATGCTATGGTATGTACTCGTCCCGATGTTAGCTTTGCTCTTATCGTGGTGGGCAGATAACAGGCTGATCCAAGGGAGAGTCACTGGACAGTGGTTAAGAATATCCTTAAGTACTTGAGAAGGACTAAGGATATGTTCCTGGTTTATGGAGGTGAGGATGAGCTCATTGTAAAGAGTTACACCGATGCTGGTTTCCAAACAGATAGGGATGATAGTCGATCGCAATATGGGTTTGTGTTCATCCTGAACGGAGGAGCAGTGAGCTGGAGGAGCTCCAAGCAAGATATGGTAGCTGATTCTACAATAGAGGCCGAGTACATTGCGGCTTCTAAAGCTGCAAAAGAAGGTGTTTGGGTGAAGAATTTTATTTCTGATCTTGGTGTGGTTGAGGGCGCGTCTAATCCATTGGACCTCTATTGTGATAATAGTGGTGCCATTGCGCAAGTCAAGGAACCACGGAACAAAACCCAACACATACTCAGGCGTTTTATCCTTATTCGCGACATTGTCGAAAGAGGTGATGTAAACATATGCAAGGTACACATAGATGCAAATGTTGCTGATCCATTGACGAAGCATCTCCCACGTCCGAAGCATGAGGCGCACATGAGCTCCATGGGCATACAATGCCTAAATGATTGACTCTAGTGCAAGTGGGAGACTGTTGGAGATATGCCCTAGAGGCAATCATGTGATGATGATATTTCCCTATGTATTCATGAGTCCTTGTATTCTCCTTGAACATCATCAATGATATATATCAATAAGTATGTGACTTGTTTGTGGAACTATGTATTATATGATGATTGTTTTAATGGTCCCTAGTTGATAAGGTTATGCGGACACATATCCTTGACTAGTATATGACTCGGTTGATAACTATGTTTCACAAGTCATGTGCATGGAGATGCTAAACCGATAGTATGGGCTCAGGGATGAAGATCACCGAGCCGGACAGACCCACTTTGAGACGCAGCGAGATATAGTCATTTGTTAGTCTCAAGTGCAATGTCTATGCCATGTCCTAGACCTGAGGTCCTCGCATGTTCTCGGGATGAGGATCGACTCACTTAGGGTCTATCAAATGCTACTCCATAACTGGTTAGTTATAAAGGTAGCTTTCAGGTGAGTCGTGAGACATGCCGCAGACATGGTTGACCAAGATGGAATTTCCCCCTCCTATTTGGAGAGATATTCTCTGGGCCCTCTCGAGTGATCAGATTCGGAAAGCATGGCCATGCGACTTGGGTTAAGTGTTAACCCAGTTCGAGAATCTGTATCATGGTTTCGAGAAGAGAGGTCGAGCTAACACAAGGGTGACAAGTACTCGCCTTGAGCTCGACAACAAATATCGTGAGGCAAAAGGAATGTTGCATATGCCACATTGTCGAGGTTCGTCAAACGACTTTATGCCCACATGGGAGTTGGCACGTTCTGCTAGGAGCCGCTACCAACTATCGACTCTGGTCGTGTCCATGTGTACGTGAACCTATAGGGTCGCACACTTAAGGGGTTGCAGCCCATTCGGATTGGATCTGAGTGGAAAATGGATGTGGACTCCTAGTGGGCTCAAGTATTAAGCCCACCTTGGAGGTCTATATAAAGGGGAGTGGGCGCACCACTTAGGGTTGATCGAATTGAACCCTGGTTAGCCACTGCCACTCCCCACGCCCATGCCGCGCGACTGGACCTAGCAGTCCACCGCTCGACGCTGCTCCCCGTACGTGTGGATACCTTGGAGGCATCGCATCTGCGGTGCTTGGACGAACCGTTCGAGGGAACCACGAGGTGCCGTTCGTGGCAGATCACCATTCACGGGTCTTCGTTGTTCGCGGGAGATCGGCAACGTGAGGAGGAGACGGCCCGGGAGATCGGCTACACGCATCACCAACTCTACTTCCGCTGCGATGACTGCGCGTCTAGTGGTAAACCCAATCCCATGATCTATTTCCAGCAGCATGATCTTGGGTGCACGGTAGAAAATTTTATTTGGCGCTAGCATAGCGTACCGCTTGTTCCAACAGGCTTAGGGTGGCGCTTATTTGGTGGAGGGGTTGGTGATTTGGGTGGAAGGTGTCGCACCGGCGGTCGGGGCATGTGGGATGTGGAAGGAGGAGAAGGATGGGGGTCGGGTGTGGATTACCTGCCTGGATAGACGAGGCCGAGCAGCGTGAAGGAGGGTCGCTGACAAGGAGGCGGCGCTGCAAGCAAGGAGTGAAGGTTTCAACTTGGAAAGGAATGCGGAAATAGGGTAAACGTGGATTTTGGTAAGGGGGAGGAGGAGGGGAGGTAGATATTTCTGGGGAAGCCGAAACTATGGAATCGGTTCAGCAAAAAAACAGGCGCGCAAAGTGTCATCAGACACGGTCCCTTATTCAGAACTGTGTACGATATGTGAACATCACAAATGATTCAGATAGCTTAACCCGTGTGTGATGAGTTTGAACGTCAAAAATTTTGGTTCGAATTTCCCTGGTTACAGTGGTCATCCACGTCATTGCATAATTTGGGTACACAAAGGAGACTACAGCACACCCACACTTCTTAATCGAGCAAGTTCAGCAATTAAACAAAGCTAGCTGACCTAAACATTACTCTAACAAATTAAAGATCGGCGCTCTTAATTGAACAAAACAAAGAGTACTACTAGGGCTGGTGCTCGTCGATCTCCGCCGCCGCCTCCATGTCCAGCTCATGCCCGACGGTCTCCTGGGGAAGGGGCTCCATGGCCTCCATCGCACCATACTCGGCAATCATGTCGCCATCCGCGTCCGCCATCTCTTTGGAAAAGGCCGCCACAAGCTGGGTGTGGGTGGCCGCGATCTGGGCTTGGATGGGTGATACGTCTCCAACATATCTATATTTTTTGATTGTTCCATGCTATTATATTATCTGTTTTGGATGTTTATGGGCTTTATTATACACTTTTATATTATTTTTGGGACTAATTATTAACTGGAGGCCCAACCCAAATTCCTGTTTTCTTGCCTATTTCAGTGTTTCGAAGAAAAGGAATATCAAACGGAGCCCAAACGGAATGAAACCTTCGGGAGGGTTATTTTTGGAACGGAAGCAATCCCGGAAACTTGGAGTAGACGTCAGGGAAGCTTCAAGGAAGCCACAAGGCAGGGAGGCACGCTCGGGCGTGCCCCCACTCTCGTGGCTCCCTTGACCGACTTCTTTCGCCTATATATATGTCCATATACCCTAAAAACATCGGGGAGCAGAATAGATTGGGAGTTCCGCGGCCACAAGCCTCCGTAGCCACCGAAAACTAATCTAGACCCGTTCCGGCACCCTGCCGGAGGGGGGAAACCCTCTCCGGTGGCCATCTTCATCATCCCGGCGCTCTCCATGACAAGGAGGGAGTAGTTCACCCTCGAGGCTGAGGGTATGTACCAGTAGCTATGTGTTTGATCACTACTAGGAAAAGGGCTAAAGATGAAATTGACACTAATGGCGCACCAGAGAAGTGGTGCGCCACTACTATATACTAATGGTGCACCATGTGGAGATGCGCCATTAGTGTGGAAGACACTAATGGCGCACTAGGCACACGGTGCGCCACTAGTAACAATTTTTTTTTCATTTTTTCAAACATACTAATGGCGTATCCGGGCAGAGTGCGCCATTAGTAGTTAGAACTACTAATGGCGCACCAGCCATAGAGTGCGCCACTACTGTATTTTTTTTCTTTTTTGCAAAACTACTAATGGCGCACCATTGCATAGTGCGCCATTACTAGTTTAAACTAGTAATGGCGCACTGTGCCACGGTGCGCCATTAGTATAAAATTTATTTTTATTACTTTTTAGCAAAACTACTAATGGCGCATGTCTGTGTGGTGCGCCATTAGTATGTTGGGTTACTAATGGCGCATGGTTGTGTGGTGCGCCATTAGTAACCTGGGACCAGCTAGATATTTTTGGACAGCCACACCTATACACTCACTTTCCCCACTTCATTCCCCCCACATCCTTCTCTAAGCTTGTCGGCTGCCTCCTCCTCCTCACCTCATTTGCACCATAGATTCATCAAAATTAAGTGATGAAATTACCTTTTTTTGATAGGTAAGTAAGGGGAAAGCTATCTTCATGTTGTAGATCTACTTTTTTTTCTCCCTAGCTCGCTCCAACAACGTGCACATGCACTTTTCGTGGCCTAGCTAGATCTATGTATGTTTGTGGTGTTGCATATGTTTGTGGTGTTGCATATATGTTTGTGTTTGCAGGTACCGGTATTTGAAATGCGATAGTTGCCAATATTTTGCCGGAATGTTGATTCATTTCCGTTTCGGCGAGAATTTTGGCACTATGCATTCTTTTTGGTCCTATTTTTAGGGAAAGTCATGCCAAATTTTTTCTTGGTTCTAAAATATCGTTTTGCTCTACCCCGCAGGCGACCATGGTCCGCATGATGACCGAAGGCATCGTGAATAGGTTTTTGAGCTCCGCGAAGGCCGAGATGCTTCAAAAGAACGAGACGGAGATAAGATGTCCGTGTCGAAGATGCAAGCTGAAGAGCCTTATTGCGGACCCGGATTCCGGGCAGGTGCGGGACCACCTACTCTTGCGTCATTTCATGGATGGCTATCGGTGGCAAGGTGATGAAGATGACTATGAAGTCGTCCATGGGGGCCGGGCAAGAAATGAGGAAGGGCAGCAAGACAACCACCGCGGCTCGGGCGGGCGAGAAGACGAAGAATCTCCAGGACATGATCACGATGGTGATGCTGTACACAGTCATCATGTAGAAGATGCCGGACATGATGATGAGGAAGATGCTGGAGCAGACGAAGGGCATGATCATGAAGATCAAGATGCCGGAGGAGCAGACGATGATGGACCATCGATGGGCTGGGTGCAGGACCCTCATATTCAAGAGTTGCTTCTCAAGCAGACGGATAACGCAAGAGCTGCCGCCCGAGAGAAAGCCAAGCTGGATCAACTGGAGATAGACGTGTTTACTCCATTGTATGAAGGATGCAGACCCGAGGATACCCGCCTGAAAGTAACGCTCATGGCTTTGGAGATGAAGGTAAAACACAAAATGACCGACGCATGCTTCGACGAGAACATGTCATTCTGGCACGAACGTCTTCCCAAGGGGAACAAGTGCCCGACCAATTTCGAGGAGGCGAAGAAAGTCGTGTGTCCTCTGGATTTACCGCACGTGAAATACCATGTGTGCATGAACAATTGCATCATTTATTGGGGTGAGCACGCGGAGTCTACCATATGTCCGGTGTGCGGCGTCACTCGATACAAGAAGAGGAAGAAAGCTCCTCGAAAAGTGGTGTGGTACTTTCCGACCACTCCTTGTCTGCAGTGGTATTTCGCGGACCCTAAGGTAGCAAAGCTCCTACGTTGGCACGCGGATAGGGAGGAGAAGAAGCGAGAAGATGACGCAAATGATCTGGAGATAAATAAAAAAGACAAGATGCTGAGTCACCCTAAGGATGGGAGCCAGTGGCAAGCGTTGAACTTCGAACACCCAGAATTTGGGAAGGATCCAAGGAACATCGTGCTGGGCGCGAGCACCAATGGAGTCAATCCGTTTGGCAGCCAGAGAAGCACACATAGCACCTGGCCTGTGTTTGTGTGGATATACAACCTTCCCCCTGGTTGTGCATGAAGAGGAAGTACATTCACATGAGTATGCTAATTGAAGGTCCGAAACAACCAGGGAACGACATCAATCTGTATCTGGGGCTGCTGAAAGAGGAGCTAGACACGTTGTGGAAAACGCCAGCCAATACGTGGGACGCCACAGAGAAAGAATATTTCCCTATGAGAGCCGCACTGCTCACGACGATGCACGACTATCTCAGTTACGGATATCTCGCGGGGCAGGTGGTCCACGGAGTTTCTGGATGCGTCAGGTGCATGGATGACACAACATATCGCCAGCTAGATAGAGATCATGGGTCTTCGAAAACCGTGTTCATGGGACATCGAAGGTGGCTTCGCGACGATGACCCGTGGAGGAAACGCAAGGATCTGTTCGATGGTGAAACTGAATTCAGAAGACGCCCGCATACGAGGAGCGGCGAGGAAATAGACGGGTTGTTGAAAAATTGGAAAGATTGCCCACTGCCGGGAAAGAAGCAAAAGGCGCCAGAGCCGCTGCTGAAGGTATGGAAAACGAGGTCTGTTTTCTGGGACTTGCCGTATTGGAAGATCCACCGTGTGCCTCACAGCCTTGATGCCATGCATATCACGAAGAACGTGTGCGAGAGTCTGCTTGGTACCCTGCTCAACATGCTAGAGAGGACCAAAGATGGGCCGAAAGCAAGGGTAGACTTGAAATCAATGGCCATCAGGCAGGAGCTTCACGCTAATGATGATGATGATGATGATGATGAGGCAAAGCAGGACACAGAAAGTCATCTCAAAGGCAAAAAGGCCAAGAAGACCGGAAATGACTACCCTCCCGCATGCTTCACTCTAAGTCAGGAGGAGATCGAGCAGTTTTTCACCTGCCTCGTAGGAGTAAAACTTCCTTATGGTTACGCGGGGAAGATAAGCAGATACCTAGACCCAGCGAAGCAGAAGTTCAGCGGGATGAAGTCTCACGACTGTCACGTGCTGATGACGCAGATACTTCCAGTTGCAATCTGTGGGATCATGGATGCGCAGATCCGTGAAACGCTATTTGGCCTATGCAACTTTTTTGACATCATGTCTCGGAAGTCGGTTGGCGTGAGGCAACTCAGAAGGCTACAGGAAGAGATCGTGGTGATACTATGCGATCTTGAGATGTACTTCCCGCCCGCATTCTTCGACGTTATGGTGCATCTGCTGGTCCATATCATGGAGGATATCATCCAACTCGGGCTGACATTCCTGCATAGCATGATGCCGTTCGAAAGGATGAATGGTGTCATCAAAGGATACGTTCGCAACATGTCACGTCCAGAGGGAAGTATAGCCAGGGGCTTTCTGACCGAAGAGTGCATCTCCTACTGCACGAATTATCTAGGCATCGAGAACCCCGTTGGTCTGCCCGTCAACAGGCACCTCGGCAGGCTCGCTGGATGGGGTCACCGTGAGGGTCGCCGCGAAATGCATGTCGACTTCAAGGGTCGACTCGCCGACTTTGAAAGAGCAAACCTAGTCGCGCTACAACACATAGACGTGGTCGATCCTTGGGTGGTAGAGCACAAAACCTTTATTGAGAAGACGTACAATGACCGAGGCCAACAGAGGACGGACGGAGATATAATCAAAGAGCACAACTCATGTTTCACGCGTTGGTTCAAGCAGAAGCTTCTGTCGTACCCTTTACATGAGGATTCTTCCGCGGAAGAACAACTCATATTCGCCTTGTCACAGGGCGCCGAGCACAACCTGATGACCTATGAGGCGTACGATATCAATGGCTACACATTCTACACCGAGGACAAGGACATGAAGAGTGATGGTTATCAGAACTCCGGGGTAACGATGGAATCCTACACCGATAACGACAAGGACAGATACTACGGAAGGATCGAGGAGATCCGGGAGCTGAGCTACGCTGGAGAGAAGGTCCTGATGTTCTGTGTCAGATGGGCCAAGAGCATCCTAAAAGAAGACCGGTATTTCACCACCATGGTTATACCCGAAGCCAAATCCAAGACCGCGGGCGCAAACGTCACCGCGAAAAATGAGCCATGGGTACTGGCTTCACAAGTGGACCAATGCTTCTTCATTACCGACCCATCAAAGCCCAGTCGTGTTGTCGTGAGGACAGGCAAAAGGAAGATCATCGGAATGGATGGAGTAGCCAATGAGCAAGACTTCGACAAGTACGGCGACCCGAAGATCGAACATGACGACGACGATGAAGTAGCAGCATACACCACAAGAAGAAGCAGGACCACCCTACCTAAAGGACGTCCGTTCCACAGAAGAACTCCATTTGTGAAAAAGAAGGGCAAGAAGATTGTGAACAGATAGCTAGCTAAGATCGATTGTATTTAAATTGTAGCCTTCATTTCTCAGGCACTTTTTGATATCATGAATATTTTTAAATTTCATGGGCACTTTTTGAATTCATGAATATTTTTACAAAATTGATGATATTTTTTCATATTCAATATGAAAAAATATTGAATATTCATGAGGACACTCGATCTCGACCCCCCTCCCTCTCGATAGCTATCCCCCTCGCCAGATGCCCCTCGCCACCGAGCACCCCCCGCACCCTCCCCCCGCTCCACCGCCGCCGACAACCCCCCGCACCCTCCCCCGCTCCACC